>NC_142814.1:39319575-39470965 GCF_049724085.1 Artemia sp. Qi Xiang Cuo | reverse complement strand
ACCCCTTCCACGCCCACAATTTCCCAAAATACATCCAATCAAAATTTTGAGATAGTCATTTTGTTCAGCGTAGTTTATTTCCAGAAAGAAATTATATTTTTGAAAATGGCACTCCCCACGGCCCCTCAGGACACGGGTTATAAATTACACCCTGGGAGCAAACAAGATTTTTATAGAACGCTTTGTTGTGGAATCTTCGATAGGGACTCATTTGATTTGAAACTCAAAGGGCTAGTGCCCTTTTTTAGTCGCAAGTGATTGGAGGGCAGCTAACCCCCATCCCACGCACACCTTTTCCACAACACATCCATTCAAAATTTTAAGATAGCCATTTTGTTCAACGTAGTTGAAAGTTCTGAAAATTAGGTCATTGAGGATGACACCCCCCCCTATGCCCTCAGGGCAAGGGTTATAAGTTTTGCCCTGGGGCAAATAAGGAAAGCATTGTCATAGAAACTTCAAAAGGGGCTGATTCGATTGGAAATTGGAGTGGCTACTGCCCTTTTTAATAGTCGAAAGTGATTGGAAGGCAACCAACACCCCTTCCAAGCCCACCATTCCCCCAAATACATCGAATCAAAATTTTGAGATAGCCATTTTGTTCAGCGTAGTTGATCTCCAGATAGAAATTTTTTTTGAGGAGGACACTTCCCCACAGCCCTCAGGGCAAGGGTTGTAAGTTATGCCCTGGGGGAATATAAGATTTTAAAGTAGGCGTTGTCGTAGAAACTTGAAAAAGGGCTCATTCGATTTGAAATTCAAAGGGCTAGTGCCCTTTTTAATAGTCGAAATTGATTGGAAGGCAGCTAACCCCAATCTTACGCCCACCTTTTCCACAAAGACATCCGATCAAAATTTTGAGACAGCCATTTTGTTCAACGTAGTTGAAAGTTCTGAAAATTAGGTCATTGAGGATGACAACCCCCCCCCCCCACTGCCATCGGGGCAAGGGTTATAAGTTTTGCCCTGGGGCATATAAGGAAAGCGTTGTCATAGAAACTTCAAAAGGGGCTGATTCGATGGGAATTTGAAATGCCTAGTGTCCTTTTTAATAGTCGAAAGTGACTGGAAGGCAACTAACAACCCTTTCACGCCCACCGCTTATCCAAACACATCCAATCCAAATTTTGAGATAGCCTTTTTGTTCAACGTAGTTGAACAAAAGTTCTGAAAATTAGGTCTTTGAGGATGATAACCCCGTCAGAGCCCTCAGGCTAAGGGTTATAAGTTATACTCTGGGACCATATAAGGTTTTTATTGAAAGTTTTGTTGTAGAACCTGAAAAGGGCGCATTCGATTGGAAATTCAAATGGCTAGTGCCCTTTTTAATAGTCGAAAGTGATTGAAGGGCAACTAACCCCCCTCTCACGCCCACCTTTTCCCCAAACACATACAATCAACATTTTAGATAGTTCTTTCGTTTAACGTAGTTGAAAGTTTTGGAAATTAGGTCTTTAATGATGACAAATTCCCTCCCCCCCCCCTCCCCACAGCCCTCAGTGCAAGGGTTGTAAGTTATGCCCTCGGGGCATATAAGGTTTTTATAGAAAGCGTTGTCGTAGAAACTTCAAAAAGGTCATTCCAATGGTCATTCCATTGGAAATTGAAGTTGCCAGTGGCCTTTTTAATAGTCGAAAGTAATTGGAGAGCAACTAACCCCCCTCTCACGCCCACTATTTTCCCAGACACATACAATCAAACTTTTGAGATATCCATTTTTTTCAACGCAGTTGAAAGTTCTGGCAATTATGCCTTTGAGGATGACAACCCCCTTGGAACCCTCAGGGCAAGGGTTGTAAGCTGTGCCCTAGGGGCATATGAGGATTTTATAGAAAGCGTTGTCGTAAAACTTCAAAAAGGGCTCAATCGATTGAAAATTGAAAGGGCTAGTGCCCCTTTTAATAGGTGAAATTAATTGGAGGGCAACTAACCCCACTCTCACGCAAACCATTTCCCCAAAATCATCCAATCTAAATTTTGAGCTATTCATTTTGTTCAACGTACTTAAAAGTTCTGGAAGTTAGGTTTTTTAGGATGAAAACCCCCTCAGAGCCCTCAGGGCAAGGGTTGTAAGCTATACCCTGGGGGTAAATAGGGTTTTTTATATAAAGTGTTGTCGTAGAAACTTCATAAGGGGCTCATTCAATTGGAAATTGAAAGGGCCAGTGCTCATTTTAATAGTCGAAAGTGAATGGAGAGCGACTAACCCCCCTCTCACGCCCACCATTTCCCCAAAGACATTCAAATAAAATTTCGAGATAGCCAATTTGTTCAAAGTAGTGGAAAGTTCTGTAAATTATGATTTCGAGTATGACTGACCCCCAACCCCCTTCAGGACAAGGGTTGTAAGTTATGCCCTGGGGGCATATAAGGTTCTTATAGAAATCATTTTCGTAGAGACTTCAAAAACGGCTCATTCGATTGGAAACTGAAAGCGCTAGTACCCTTTTTAATAGTTGAAAGTGATTGGAGTGCAACTATCCCCTCACTCAAGCCCATCATTTCTCCAAACACATCCAATCAACATTTTACACAATCACTTTTCTCTAAGTAGTTGAAAGTTCTGGAAATTAGTTCTCTGAGAATGACACTGCTCTCAGACCTCTTAGGGCTGAGGCTGTAATCAATACCATGGGGGCATATAAGGTTTTTTTTAGAGAATTTTGTCGTAGAAACTTCAAAAAAGCCTCATTTAATTGGAAATTGAAAGGGCTAGTGCCCTTTTTAACAGGCTAGTCGAAACTGACTGAAGAGCAACTAACCTCCCTCTCACGCCCACCATTTCCAAAACACATCCAATCAAAATTTTGAGATAGCCATTTTTTTCCACGTAGTTGAAAGTTCTGGATATTATGTCTTTGAGGATGATCAACCCCTCCCCCCCCCCACCCCTCTCAGAGCAATCAATCAATCAATCAATCAATCATTCAACCTTTTATTTTTAAATAAATGAGCAAACGAATCAATTAACATGAACATTTCGACGCAAAGCAATGCTTGTGCGAGTCACACCCGATTTTGGTTAACAAATTTATATCACACTATGAAATGAAAAGAGAAGAGCTGATTACACAAGAGAGGGATAGAGAATTGGAAAGGAAAGAATTGAGAGGAGATGGAGTCAAAGAAGGAGAGTGCGAGGATAAGATACAAAAGAAAAATTGAGACATTAACAAATGCAGTATCAAATACTTTGTAAGAGGTATCGTTTTTGGCGTGTGCCAAATGATTTTATGGATTTAATAGATTCATTAATTGAATTCCATACAGAAATACTTCTATAAACTGGAGAGTGTTGAGACCTTGTAAGCCTTCTTCTCAGTAGCATAAAATTGTACTTGTTGCAGCGGAGAGCTTTTCCTCGATGAATTGTGCTACAAAGTTTGAAGTACCTGGAAAGACCTTGAGGAATTCTTTTCGATTTTGCCCGTGTGTGCTAAACGCAGATTACTAACGTGGATTATCTCTGCTATATCTATTGTTCCAGTGTCTCTGTATAGGTCTGTTGAGGGTTATAGTCTGGGGAGGCAATATGTGGCCTTGACTGCACGGTTTTGTGATCTCTTTAATGATTTTAGATGAGATTTGAATTTATTGCCCCAGACAGAACAGCAGTAGTTCAAGTAGGGGAAGACGAAAGTATTATAAAGCATTTCTATCATGTCAGCACTTAAAAGCAGGCTAGCTCTATGGAACAGTGATGTTTGCCGTGATACTGTTGAGGACAGCTGGGATATGTGATGTTTGAACGAAAGAGAAGTATCTACAAATACGTCAAGGAACTTTCTGACTGTGGTCTGAGGAATGGGATTTCCATTGATTGACAGTGCGACAGTGTGAGACAATGAGGAGTTTGAAGGAGCAGAAGCGAAGACTATGATGTAGCTTTTTTTTTAGCGTTTACCTACATTTTGTTACGAAAACACCAGTCAAATATTTCGTCATGAATTTTTGGGCCTTTTTTGCAGCAGACTCAGATGATTCAGCAGCAATGAAGAAATTTGATTCATCAGCGAATAGTACTGGGTGTGCATTTGTAGTGAGATATGTTGTCGGGTCATCGATATAAATAAACAAGCAAGGTCAAAATAAACAAGAGCGGTCCAAGTACCGACCCCTAAGGTGCGCCAGATTTTACCGGTAAGTCTGCCGACACACTAACCTTCACAGTTGCAAACTGCTTACGATCAGTCAGGTACGGTGAAAACCACTCGTGAGCAACACCATATGTTTCTAATGAATCTCGTTTTGTGACAAGGAATGAATGGCATACCGTGTCGAAAGCTTTAGTGAAATCCAGAAAAATCCCTAGTACTTTTTCCCCAACATCCTGGCTATTTAATATGTATTCAACTGAATCAACTAAGGCATGCAAAGTTGAGTGATAACGCTGAAATCCGTATTGATGGGGAGAGAGTAGTTGCTTGCCATCGAGGAATCTATACAGTCTGTTATAAACCACTCGTTCGAGGACTTTTGATGTAACCGGTAGAATTGATATGGGCAGATAATTAGAGATAAGACTCTTGTCTCCTTTTTTGTAGAGGGGAAGGACTTTGGGAGTTTTAAACACATTAGGATAAACTCCGGTTGCTAGTGAAAGGTTGACCAAGTCTGTAAGTGGAGCTACAAGACCTTTAGAGGCCTTCTTCAGGCTATAGTTGCACAGCCCAAAGGTGTCTTGAGTTTTGCCATTAGACAGCTTACTGATAATCACTAGTAATTCCTCTTTCGTACATGGTGCTAGAAAAGGACCTGATTTTGTTCTACTGTGAGTTTGTTCAGGAGATGGGCCAGGAGCATGTAGAGATGTCTGATTAATGAAAAATTGATCAAAAGCGTCAGCAAGAGATTCACTTGCTAGTGTCTCACCGTGCATATTTATTATTTCTTTAGGTATAGCCACCTTCTTCCTTTTTTGACATATTATTTCATCAACAACCTCCCATACTTTTCTCAAGTTACTCTTACATTCATTTATTCTCTCCGCATAATACCACCTTTTTGCATTGCGTACTAATCCGTTTAATGTATTTCTGTACTTTTTGTATGTCTCTCTCGCTTCAGGAGTTGTAGATTTACAAGCTTTTAGGTAAAGTCTATTTCTGTGTTCGGTAGACTGAACGAAACCTTTTGTCATCCAATGAGTTTTGGGAACACTTTTGATCCGACTTGCTCGTAGAGGAAAACACCGTTCTGTTAACTGTTTAAGCCGGTTAGTAAGTGCATTTTCTGCCATATCTGCCAAAGACGCATGAGTTACAGCAGACCAGTCATTCGATTTCAGGGATTCAGTGAAGCCATGAATGTTTTTTTGGGAAAAACTTCGATACTTGAAAACACGATTAGACGCTGACTTAGTGGACTGGCCTGCCATTGTTGGGGCCATTTTGGTGACTGTGTAGTGATCGGAAACATCAGATGTTATAATATGCGAGGTAAAAGATGTGTGAGGGTTAAAGGAAAGGAATATATTGTCAATCAGTGTTGCAGTATTTCTAGCTGTACAATACCGTGTGTGAAAGAATACAGTGGGGAGAAGACCAGATGATATGGTTGTATAAAGGAACGAACGTGAGTTGGCGTCACCGTCAGTCGTCAGCAAGTTGATGTTAATGTCACCAATAAGACATGTATTTTGACCTCAACCTACTCAATTAATATCATACATTAGTGTCCCACAGTTCTAACATGAACTGTCACTTGTACAGAGCGATTACTTATAAAAAAGTACCGATAACTATCTTGTGCAGAACTTTCAGTTAAGGTATACTTCTATAGATTTTAAAAAGCTACTCATTTCGACCACAAGACTAAAAATTGATTCTAATTCATTTCGGCGAGTGTACAAGATCGAGTAATTTACAAATAACGTAATACCATCGGAGCACTTTATTACATGCTGTGGACGATGTTTGGCGTCAAAACCGGCCAAACAGTATGGCGACATGTCATACTGAGAAGACAGCCAAGTTTCAGTTAAACCAACTAAACTAAAAGGATTTTACTTTTCAGTAGTGAATTTAAGAATATCATCCCATTTTTGTTTAATTCCTTGAAAATAATGGCAGAAAATTATAAACTTATCGTTTGTAGAAATTGCAGGCAGTATTTTATTAAGATATTCCTGTGCTTTTGCATATGATCAGCACGAGGCATTCATCCCGTATATTGTGGGATCAGCAGCTGAATCTCTATCGCATCCTGTACGATGAAAACATGTAGTATACAGAATGGGTTATTCAATTAAGAGTGAAAAATTATTCATTGTCAATATCAACGATGTTTTTTATTTTCACCACATATACGCAATAATAAGTGCAGAGAGCAGAAATAACATAAGAAATGTCACGGTGTTTGTAGTATTTCGTGATGATGTCAGCTGATGATGACTTGTACCGCCGAAGACGGGCAGCCCTCTCGTGAAAAAAATTTCTGTTCATCCTCTCCCCCCTTTTTTGAGTCTGAGAAATCCGACCGTCGATCACAACAAGAAAAGAGGCATAAGCAAGAAATAGAACAGGAAAAGCATAAGCAGGATAAGAAGTAGAACGAGAGTAAGAAAGGAGAAAGAGGAAAAAGAAATGATAACACTAAGGTAGAAAAGCAACAATGTTACAAATTAATTACACCCATGGATATTATTATCAACGCACTTTCTTAGTTTTAAATACCCCCGATCGAAGTATCAAGATATTTTTTCAAAATGATAACTTGTGGGCTTTAACCATAACGTTTCCATCAGTGGTCCAGACATTTTTCAGTCCAAATCCAGTTTTTGCGTATGTGAATAACTCACGTTTAGTTTTTGTTAGGTTGAACAAAATGGCTATCTCAAAATTTTGATTGGATGTGTTTGGGGAAATGGTGGTCGTGGAAGGGGTGTTAGTTGCCTTCCAATTACTTTCGACTATTAAAAAGGGCACTAGTTGTTCCAATTTCCAATCGAATGAGCCCTTTTCCAAGTTTCTATGACAACTCCTTCGATACGAACTGCCCTGGTATGAAAAAAAAACAAAAAAATAAATAATATATTATGCCAACATTGTTCTTTACTTAGGCGGTGCTATTGCACTGCCTATGATATATCACCACTTTGGGAGCTACTAAAAGTTACGCAAAAACGACAGCTGCGTACCCGTTATTATAAGCTGGCAAAATTTTTGTTACGTTTGCCCTTGTGGTTTTCAAATAGTTATATTAGCAGCCGTTATGGAATAATTGACCCAGTAACTAAAATTGGGGAGGTAGAAGCAAGAGCTTGCCGCCGAAGCATGCAGTTTCTTGCTGAATCACCTCTAACTCGTCTTGTAATGCAATTGTAAGTTAGTGTAAGTATTTTGTACTTGTTTATGAGTGTATTTTTCTTCTATTTTTTTTTACTCCGCTTACTAGTCTCCATTTTTTATGAGTCAGACAAACATTTCGGGGGCGGAGGTTCAAACCCCTCTAACCCCCCTTCTGGGTACGGCCTTGTATACTGCAGCCATCCTGAATATTACGAAAAAAAAGACTTGAAAGTAGGCGTTGTTGAAAGTTAGGTCTCATCAAAGAAGTAAGACCATTGGGTGACTCAAAGTAGGGCTTAACAAACTTGACTAATATTGATATTGAGCTTTGCCAAACAGTAGTAAAGACATGAACTCTGATACCTGGAATTATCCATGAAACTGAGAATGTCAGTCAGCAAAACGTATTCAAATTTTATTGTGGTACCGCTCTAGTGGGACACCCGTGTTGAATTATACTAAAAAAGAACATCGAAACTCAGAATACCAAGCAATTATATGGGGAGGAAGCAAATATTACAATGGAATTTTTTTTTATCTCTATTCTCTTTTGTAAAGTTTTGGTTATAATTATTGTGCTATGTTCCAAAGTTTGTTCAGACCACCCATGTTTGTGATAACTGTGACTAGTTAATGAATGATGGATTCAGAACGGGCGAGGGACCCTTTATAGCTATGAATAACAATTTTGGAGTAATCAACACTTGTTTTTATTGCAGGAAAAGGGGAGGGTTAAGAAATCTCCAAGGGGAGGGGAGGAAATCTCCAATTTTTGAGGTTTCCTGTTTTGCCTTTCTCTGCTGCTTCTAAAATTGCAAATTATCTTTCAGGGTGGGAGGCCACGTGAGAAATATAGATGGAGTAAGTATTCAAAATATGTTCTGAAGAATTAACATGCAGTTACAATAAGATAATTTTTGGAAAAGAGTGTCAAAGAAAAGCAAAGGGTAATAGTAAAACTAAAAGTGAAAAAAAAAAATATTGCGGAACATGCATTTCGAGAAATGCATTGTTTAACAAAGAAATTGAATTGCACTGTTACACTGCATGCAATAAATATGCATTAAAATAAAGTCAAACTTAAAAACAACTTTGCCAATTCGCATTAACATAGCGTCTCAAAGCATACCCCTCTGAGTGGGACTGAAACTTTCGCTGGCAGATTAGTAAACAAACTATTTTATAGTCAATGTAGATGTAGATTTTTTCTATATTTAAAATTTTGGCTGAAAGGGTGTTGAGATTGACGGTAAAAAAAACACAAGAAAGATTTTAATCTCTTTCATTTTGTATCCGTGTATGGAGAGCTGTCTAAGTTGCAGAATGAATATTTTGGACGAGGGGTAGGGAGAGAATATTGGTTAATTGAATGGATGTCTGAAAGGAACGTCTGTGCTATTAATCAGTTGTGTAAGTTTTTTTTTCTTGTGGCTAGAAATGTCAATATGCCATTTTTAAAAGCTCTTCCTAGGGGAGGTGGTGACCAGGGTAATTGTCTCGGCCACTCTGGCATAGCGGGGGGGGGGGTTCGTGGCTGGAAAATTGCCCATTTTGATCTTTTTCTTCAGTTTGATTCGTTTTTCTTATTATATTTGAGTCGGGAGAGGGCACTGCAATTAGTTTTTCCCTGGGTACCATCAACTCAAGGAACGGCTCTGTGTTCGTATTCAAAATCTAGAAGACAAGAATGTTAGGTTCCCGAAGAAGTCCTCAAATGCCAGGGAGCTGAGGTACATCCCCCCAAAAATATTCCTTGAATTTGCCAATGTTTGGCATAATGTTCCAGCCCATCCCCATACTCCCGACAAAGGGGGGCAAGCACGCAGTAGGACACCAGGAGAGGGGTATCTCCCGAGCTATCCTCATCATATGACGCCCAGTAACCTTATCACACAGTTGCACGCAATTTGTATATGGATGAACCTGAATCTATGCCAATGAATCTCACCTGAATCTGACAATCTATGGCTTGAATCTGGATGGTCATCATGGTTGTCACAACGGCCAGTTCCTAAATTGCAGCAATTGCCCAAATTTGCGTGCTACACAGTGAATTTTTTTTGCGCGTATCGCAGCTTGCGCTGCGACACGTGGATGGTTCGTTTAAGTGTTCTTAGATTAAATTTTATGTCATCTTTTTAATCTAAAAGGATAAAAATGTATCCTGAGTAGATCATAGTTCCGAATGGGAAAATGTACAGGGACACACATATCCCTTATTTAAACGTATTTAGATTGTTGTCATGCATAAAAAATGTTTTGACGTATATTTTGATGTGAGACACATTATGTAATTGCACTTTATAAGTCTATATTTTTAATTTGGTTATACAAGAGAAAAAGTGATACATTCAATGTAGCACGAGCTACAGTGCTACAAATGATGAAATAGTGCTAAAATAGCACTTTTGTACTACAGGTGGCATCCCTGATGGTTATTGAATAATAACAACATTTTCGGTATTTTTGTCTTATAACCACCACACTCAAGATCTTGTGTCGCGAACATGAGCCAATAACCGGTTTTCATGGTCTTTATACCAGACAATATTAACTTCGGCTTCGTGAATAACTACATTATAGCTATATTTTAATTAAAGATTTAGTTGGTATTTTGGTTGGCTTAGTTTAGGTTACCTATTTAATATAATGCGGTCTGGGCTGCCCCCTTCCCGTAATTCTTTGTTGTAGTTTCCTTAATTTTGTTGATAAAGTGTTATATTTTCATCATTTTTGTTTTATTTAATTAGCATTAACCTAACTTCACTTCTCGACAGAACTTGAGTGTGGTGGCTATAAGACACACACATTTTCTTTTTACGTCGAAGAATTGAAATTATCAGGCCACAGAAAAAGAAATGAGGTAAAGTATTACCCCGTGATGGAACGATGTAACAAAAAAGCGGAAACTGGTGCTTTTGTCAACAGAAAAAAAGACTACCAACGTCATCTAGCATTTGATGACACCTAGTATTTATTTCAGTGTAATAATAAGAATAATTAATTTAATTAGCGTAATTGGCAAAAATTAGGGCAATAGTAAGTATCTGATCTCAGTTCCTTAGCGAAAAATAATTATGGAGGTTGATAAAATGCCAAGTGTCGCCGCATGCTAGATAGGGTTGATAGTTGCCGTTTTTTTTATGTTGGCACTAGAACTAGTTTCCACTCTTGCTGTTAACCAGACTCATTGAACTAGCCGCTAATCAGGCACTTGAAATACCTGAAACTAAGAATTTAAGAATAAAAAAAAGAACACGGCGGAGATAAATCTAAACTGATCAATGAGGGTTTTAAACTTCTTTGTAAATAAAATGACCAAAAAGTGAGTTTATAAATGTTTATTTCGTATAATAAAATATAAATACACTGAACAAAGTCGCATTATGAATCAACTGGTATATAGGACTAGTAAAATTATTAGTTTCCATGGACGAGCGTTTCAGAAGCAAAGTCTATTAAGACCATTTTCACATCAAAGTCCTGGGTAGAATTGAATATTTGCTAGTTTCTAAGGGTTTTGAAAGACAAACGACACAATACAAGCCAAGGTCACAAGACTACAAACCAAGGCCACAATACACAAACCAAGTGCCCAATACTTTAGCCATCAAATGTTAGATAAATTTTGATAGAGGGTAATTTTACCAAGACCATCGAAGGGGGACTCATCTCCCCCAACTTGTGTACATCTCAGAACGCCACGTGCGCTGTAGACTTCCACCACACTTGGCAATCACCGCCTCGTGATTGTGGTTTCGAACGTCGACACCCTCTCCAAGACTATACTAAAGCGCACATATGAAAAATCTTGACATTAAGTATGGATTAAAAAATCCATACTAAACAATCTTGGACATTTTTCATCATATAATTGCTATAAAGAATCAAAACCTCATTATATTTTCACTTTTAAGTTTTTTCCAGGGTTGGTTTTATGGACTTAATCTTCTTGGTTTCAGAGTGGCTCTACCAACATTCTTTATGCACGATACAAAATTGTAGCAATAAATATTAGGTTATATAGTAGCTGGCGTCTAAGGTTATGTAAGGTAAAAAAAAATGCATAGACGATTCTCCTACTTCATTGCAGGAGAAGGAGAATTTTAAGGAGACAAATTTTGAAAAGCCGTTGTATCACAAACTTTTGTGCCCCTCATTCTCTCTTTTTGTGCATACACATCAGTGCAAAGTAATAAAGATGAATTCATTGTACTGAAAGTAACGTATGAATTCGTGACACCATAGAGAAATAGAGAGTTAAAAACCTTTCATTGTTTGTACTAGCTTAATGTAACAGGAACCAATCAGGTTTTAAAAGCAGGAGTTATTTGTCTCTCTGGAGATAAGGAGCACTGTGATTGGTTTGCAAAAATACGTCACAAAAAGAAACCAATACAATAAAAGCACAATGTTTAACACCGAAATGTAGCGCAGTAACCTTTCTTTTTCAGTCGGGCAGCCTTCTGTTACGCG
Organism: Artemia sp. Qi Xiang Cuo; assembly: GCF_049724085.1. NCBI lineage: Eukaryota > Metazoa > Arthropoda > Branchiopoda > Anostraca > Artemiidae > Artemia > Artemia sp. Qi Xiang Cuo. The sequence continues at coordinate 39,459,200 of NC_142814.1, read as the reverse complement.
TAAACACTGCTTGGAGCATAAGATGTTCGTATCATATGGCCAGGTTTAAATGGTGAATGGTGGCTAGAATCATTTCTTGGTTCGTTCGACGATGGTGTTCTCCGAGGAAGTCGGTCCGAATATGCCAGAGCTAAATTTGCTGCAGTTTGGCTTGATGGGACTGGGAATGCGCCGTTTATGATTCCTACAAATTGAAAAAAAAAATGACTGAATTGCAAAAGGAAGAGGTCGTACATGGCTACGTGTCTCCATATGTGCACACTGGCTTAAAACCTAGAGTGGTGGAATTAGAGAATTTTTCCCAGCGGGGAGAGAGTGGAGAAGAATAAAAAATACAGTGGAAGACTTTACAAGTCTTTGGGGAGGGTCGAACTCCCCCTGTGTGCAGGTAAGCTTGTACATGCATTAATTATTTTGAAAAGGAAAGTAATTAATTAATTTGTTTTAAACCCGATTCTTGCAGCACAAGAAAAAGCGAAGTATTGTGAAAAAAATCACTAATTTAAGATACGACGAAAAGAATATATTTGGACAAGATACAGTTTTATCATTCAATCTCCAAGGAGGAATGTCAAAAGCATTTAGAAGAAAACGAATCGAAGAACACGCTTTTTCATAGACCATTTTCTAATCTAGGTACGAACAAAACAGGTCCATCGACGTGCGAACCATTTTTTGATGCGGTAGGCCTCAGGCTTGATCCATTTGCTTAGACGTTTTAAAACGTTTTACGCATTCATTCGACATTTCTTAAGAAGAATCATCATGTTCTATGCTGTCGAGAGAAAAGATCTTCATAATTTGCAGTTAGTTATGTATAGCTTTTAAACAATGATGTTGATTGATCCATTAGATAGTTGAAAAATAACTGATACGCATGGAATTTAATTCATAAATTTGCAACATTTTACGATTTTCTTGTTCGTTTTCTTATCAAAGAGGGATAACCGACTTTTTACCCCCTGGTGTTCATCATAGAGCACCACATGTGCCGCAAAGTCTCCCTCACAGGTGAAAAAGCACACGTAGCACTTAGTGCAGTTCCGCCATGTTTGGCACACTTTCACCCCGCTTGACGCGTGCCTCCAGGTGCACGTGATTTTTAAAAATTGGTGACGCTCCGCCTATCGAACGCATGAATATATACATTCCAAAAGCAAGTAATAGACTTAGCATAAGTCTACCTAACCAAAATTTTTGCATTACTTTCAAAAGCCTAAATAAGTTTTAAAATTTTCAATACTGTTGAGGATAAAACAGGCAGTATTCTTGGTAGAATTTCCTACTTCTATTGCTGCTTTAGATTCATGCAGCTTACTAACAGCCTGTACTGGAGGCAATGAGCCATTGTGGCCTGAATGTTGAGCAATTCTGATGAATCTGTTCATACCAATAATAAACGAATAAAATTTCAGAATAGGGATATGTCCTTTTATTAGACCGTGAAAATAGATACAAAAAAGAAGGATATTTTGACCAGTTTACCTACGTCGTGTATATGGATACGATCTGACCAATCAAGTATATAACTATAAATTCAACAACATTTCCTTTGCAATTGGAAGAAGAAGAAGATTGTGCCACCATCATTAGAAGTTAAACTTACATTTAGGCAATATTAAAGAAGAAAAGTTTTCAAATCAAGACTTCGAATGAACCCTGATAATAAACTCTCTTAGACAAATCTAGATAATGAACCGAAAACCCGAAACCCGAACCCGAAAGAAATTACCGAAAAGAAATAACCCGAAAGAAATTATTTTGTTCTGTATAAATAATGTTTGTTTTAAGTGTTACACTTTAGTTTATCTGCTGGTGACGATCACCAGTGTAAGTCGTCAAAAAATCCAGATTATTTGTATCTGTTTTCACCGTCTAATAAAAGGACATATCCGTATTTTGAACTTTTATTTGTTCGTCATGGAAAGACAGTGTGGCCTTAGAAAAAATAAATTCTAATAACAGCAGCTTGGAGAAAGGTTACACGATGGAGAAACAGAGTTTTCTCGAAAACAATTTTGTGACTCAGAAGGTTTTGCTCATTTCGCTCACTTGAATATTTCTTGTAATCCCCAAAACAAGTTTTATGAAGTTACAGCTAATTATCTCTCCAGAAGTTAAATTTCATTGTCTGTCTAGAATCCTCGTTCACCACTGCAGTTATAAAAAGGGCTATTTTTCAGTCCAAAAACAAGGAGTGTCATGACTGGCCATGATTGGCCACGTATTGGCCTTCCGAATATGTGGAAATAACAAACTAATGAAATAAAAGCACATTCTAAGACAAAGGTAATGCACTGTAATCTCCATTTTTTCTCTTTGCTTCGATGTTAGGATTTCCTGCTTTTAGTAATTATTTCATCTCATTCCTCATCATTTCACTCTTTTTGATGACACAAATTTAGTTCTCAGTGCAGAAGGTTTGTTGTAGTAATTTGTAGGCCGTAGACGTAAAGACTCAGAGCCATCGATACCGTCAATAATTAATCCTGCCAATGAAAGGCCATAATCGATGCCATCAATAAGAGCTCCAGGTAAGTGGCTTTGATATTTTCTCGAGCTTTTTGTTATAATAAACTTATTGGAGCATATATTAAATTAAACAAAATAAGTAAAATAGGCTAAGGAAACCAAAGCTGATTATCTGCTTGAAAGTCCTTGCAAAAAGCTCATCTGCAATTGAATATTTGATTTAGTTGTCTATCCAGCTTCCTTTTTGTTTTGATTCAGAAAAGGAGGCTTTTTTTAATTGTTTTTCTTTGCTGCTTTTATTTCAGTTCCAAGTTTGGCTTTTTTTAATTGTCCTTTTTTACACACTCTTGTTTTCTTCAGTATTTATTCCTTTTGGTTGCATTGGTTGCATTACTATTATTATCCTGATTATAATCAACAAGTAATTAAAATAGGTTCCTTTTTACTGATGAAGGATTTTGTGGTTGCTAAGATTTTTTTTTTTTTGACAATCTAGCCGACAATCTTTTGACGAAAACTAGAACACCATCGAATGTAATCGGAAGAGTTAATAAAAACATTAAAATGAAAAAGGAACTTCATTTGAAGCAGTAAAGTGGGAGGTCGTGAATATAGTTTGAGGAGTGTGTATAGCTCAGTTAGCCTCAGGTGGCTTGGTGCTGTAATGAGACGTGTCAATAGTAGTAGCAAGAGTGATAATTTCTGAAAGCCACAATTACATCGTCACCACGCAATAAAAAATTAATTAAAAATCTAGATTTTACTTTTCCTCCTTCATGCAAAAACTACTCACCGTGACTAATTGGCGATGGGCCAACTTGAGTTCTATATAAGAACTTGTCTTCTACTGCAACAAATCTGTCAACAAGGTGTTCTAATTTTCGTTTGGCCATGGCTAGATTGTCGAAAAAAAAAATCTTAGCAACCACAAAATCCTTCATCAGTAAAAAGGAACCTATTTTAATTACTTTTTGATTATAATCAGGATAATAATAGTCAGGATATGTTGATTATTATCAAAATAATAAAATATAAATAAAGAAATACTTAAGATGGATAAGATTTAGATCATATTATTTTTGGGCGACTTCTTCAAGAAAATTACACTGAATTTGATGTAAATTTTTTTTACAAGTCAGTATTTTAAAAGTAGCTAGAATATCATAGTAAAACCATGTTTTAACCCCTTGGAACCATCTTACGTCTATTCATACCTGATTTTCTAAGATTTAAAAACATTCTTAGACCACACTGGCTATACATGACAAATGAAACTCAGAGAGGAGAGAAAGTAACAAAATGAAAAATAAAATCAAAAAGGGTGTCTGTTCTGTCTTTGTAGGGTAAACTTCGGAAGGTTAGATTTTCGTGTTTTTTTTTCTTTTTTGTTTAGCACTGAGGACGACTTGGCGGAGGTCCTTGTCGAAATATTTGCTTATATTTTTTCATCTTCATGATTCGCCACTGGCTGACAAAATCCTCGTTTTTTCCCCCTTTTTTATTTAATTTTTCATTTTGTTACTTTCTCTCCTCTCTGAGTTTCATTTTTCTAAGATTTCGGTTAGGTTGTTTCAAAATTATGAATTTTATAGATCATAGACACATTTTTGTCAGTATTGCCACGTTAAACCCTGAAATTAAATCAGCAAAACTAACAATATCTTGATTTTCAAAAAAAATTCCAACTTCAATCGAGATCATCGCTTTCTTAAGCTCTTTGGTGCTATTGGATGTTTATTTTTGCTAACTTTTCCACCAAACTTTCTTTTTTTAAACTTGGTCGCCGCTACCACCAGGTATGTTTTTTTAAATTTAAAATTGAGTTCCCATTTTTTCCTAATCAATTAAGATATAGATGGATGTATAACTCTCAACCTAACTAGCTCAGAAAATCAAAATTTATTTTGATTATTCTTGGTACTTTGACAAAGGAAACGCGAAAAAAAAGAACAAAAATTTTCATACTGTCAATAAATTAGGGGAATTCAAATCAAAGACTAACTTCTTCAGTCCAAAAATAAGTGAAAAGTAGATAAAAATAAAGAAAATTAAAAGTTGAGAAACTATAAAAAAGAAAAATCATTAAAAAATGGAAAAGCAACAAAACAATGCAACCAAAAAAAAATAAATACTAAAGAAAACAAGAGTGTGTAAAAAAGGACAATTAAAAAAAGCCAAAACTTGGAACTGGAATAAAAGCAGCAAAGAAAAACAATTAAAAAAAGCCTCCTTTTCTGAATCAAAACAAAAAGGAAGCTATGTAGACAACTAAATCAAATATTCAATTGCACATGAGCTTTTTGCAAGGGCTTTCAAGTAGATAATCAGCTTTGGTTTCCTTAGCCTATTTTACTTATTTTGTTTAATTTAATATATGCTCCAATAAGTTTATTATAACAAAAAGCTCGAGAAAATATCAAAGCCACTTACCTGGAGCTCTTATTGATGGCATCGATTATGGCCTTTCATTGGCAGGATTAATTATTGACTGTATCGATGGCTCTGAGTCTTTACGTTTACGGCCTACAAATTACTACAACAAACCTTCTGCACTGAGAACTAAATTTGTGTCATCAAAAAGAGTGAAATGATGAGGAATGAAATGAAATGATTACTAAAAGCAGGAAATCCTAACATCGAAGCAAAGAGAAAAAATGGAGATTACAGTGCAGTACCTTTGTCTTAGGATGTGTTTTTATTTCATTAGTTTGTTGTTTCCAAGTATTCGGAAGGCCAATACGTGGCCATTCATGGCCAATCATGACACTCCTTGTTTTTGGACTGAAAAATAGCCCTTTTTATAACTGCAGTGTTGAACGAGGATTCTAGACAGACAATGAAATTTAACTTCTGGAGAGATAATTAGCTGTAACTTCATAAAACTTGTTTTGGGGATTACAATAAATATTCAAATGAGCGAAATGAGCAAAACCTTCTGAGTCACAAAATTGTTTTCAAGAAAACTTTGTTTCTCCATTGTGTAACCTTTCTCCAAGCTGCTGTTATTAGAATTTATTTTTTCTAAGGCCACACTGTCTTTCCATGACGAACAAATAAAAGTTCAAAATACGGAAATGTCCTTTTATTAGACAGTGAAAACCGATACAAATAATCTGGATTTTTTGACGACTTACACTGGTGATCGTCACCAGCAGATAAACTAAAGTGTAACACTTAAAACAAACATTATTTATACAGAACAAAATAATTTCTTTCGGGTTATTTCTTTTCGGTAATTTCTTTCGGGTTCGGGTTTTGGGTTTTCGGATCATTATCTAGATTTGTCTAAGAGAGTTTATTATCAGGGTTCATTCGAAGTCTTGATTTGAAAACTTTTCTTCTTTAATATTGCCTAAATGTAAGTTGAATTTCTAATGATGGTGGCACAATCTTCTTCTTCTTCCAATTGCAAAGGAAATGTTCTGGAATATATAGCTATATACTTGATTGGTCAGATCGTATCCATATACACGACGTAGGTAATCTGGTCAAAAGATCCTTCCTTTTTGTATCTATTTTCACTGTCTAGTAAAAGGACATATCCCTATTCTGAAATTTTATTTGTTTATTATTGGTATGGACAGATTCATCAGAATTGCTCAACATTCAGGCCACAATGGCTCATTGCCTCCAGTACAGGCTGTTAGTAAGCTGCATGATTCTAAAGCAGCAATAGAAGTAGGAAGAATACTGCCTGTTTCATCCTCAACAGTATTGAAAATTTTTAAAACTTATTTAGGCTTTTGAAAGTACTGCAAAAATTTTTGGTTAGGTAGACTTATGCTAAGTCTATTACTAGCTTTTGGAATGTATATATTCATGCGTTCGATAGGCGGAGCGTCACCAATTTTCAAAAATCACGTGCACCTGGAGGCGCGCGTCAAGCGGGGTGAAAGTGTGCCAAACGTGGCGGAACTGCGCTAAGTGCTATGTGTGCTTTTTCACCTGTGAGGGAGACTTTGCGGCACATGTGGTGCTCTATGATGAACACCAGGTGGTAAAAAGTCGGTTATCCCTCTTTGATAAGAAAACGAACAAGAAAATCGTAAAATGTTGCAAATTTATGAATTAAATTCCATGCGTATCAGTTATTTTTCAACTATCTAATGGATCAATCAACATCATTGTTTAAAAGCTATACATAACTAACTACAAATTATGAAGATCTTTTCTCTCGACAGCATAGAACATGATGATTCTTCTTAAGAAATGTCGAATGAATGCTTAAACGTTTTAAAACGTCTAAGCGAATGGATCAAGCAAATGGACCAAAAAATGGTTCGCACGTCGATGGACCTGTTTTGTTTGTACCTAGATTAGAAAATGGTCTATGAAAAAGCGTGTTCTTACATTCGTGTTCTTCTAAATGCTTTTGACATTCCTCCTTGAAGATTGAATGATAAAACTGTATCTTGTCCAAATATATTCTTTTTGTCGTATCTTAAATTAGTGATTTTTTTCTCAATACTTCGCTTTTTCTTGTGCTGCTAGAATCGGGTTTCAAACAAATTAATTAATTACTTTCCTTTTCAAAATAATTAATGCATGTACAAGCATACCTGCACACAGGGGAGTTCGACCCTCCCCAAAGACTTGTAAAGTCCTCCACTGTATTTTTTCATTCTTCTCCACCCTCTCCCTGCTGAGAAAAATTCTCTAATTCCACCACTCTAAGTTTTAAGCCAGTGTGCACATATGGAGACACGTAGCCATGTACGACCTCTTCCTTTTGCAATTCAGTCATTTTTTTTCAATTTGTAGGAATCATAAACGGCGCATTCCCAGTCCCATCAAGCCAAACTGCAGCAAATTTAGCTCTGGCATATTCGGACCGACTTCCTCGGAGAACACCATCGTCGAACGAACCAAGAAATGATTCTAGCCACCATTCACCATTTAAACCTGGCCATATGATACGAACATCTTATGCTCCAAGCAGTGTTTACGCGTAACAGAATGCTGCCCGACTGAAAAGAAAGGTTACTGCACTACATTTCGGTGTTAAACATTGTGCTTTTATTCTATTGGTTTCTTTTTGTGACGTATTTTCGCAAACCAATCACAGTGCTCCTTATCTCCAGAGAGACAAATAACTCCTGCTTTTAAAACCTGATTGGTTCCTGTTACATTAAGCTAGTACAAACAATGAAAGGTTTTTAACTCTCTGTCTCTCTATGGTGTCACCAATTCATACGTTACTTTCAGTACAATGAATTCATCTTTATTACTTTGCACTGATGTGTATGCACAAAAAGAGAGAATCAGGGGCACAAAAGTTTGTGATTCAACGGCTTTTCAAAATTTGTCTCCTTAAAATTCTCCTTCTCCTGCAATGAAGTAGGAGAATCGTCTATGCATTTTTTTTACCTTACATAACCTTAGACACCAGCTACTATATAACCTAATATTTATTGCTACAATTTTGTATCGTGCATAAAGAATGTTGGTAGAGCCACTCTGAAACCAAGAAGATTAAGTCCATAAAACCAACCCTGGAAAAAACTTAAAAGTGAAAATATAATGAGGTTTTGATTCTTTATAGCAATTATATGATAAAAAATATCCAAGATTGTTTAGTATGGATTTTTTAATCCATACTAAATGTCAAAATTTTTTATATGTGCGCTTTAGTACGGTCTTGGAGAGGGTGTCCACTTTCGAAACCACAATCACGAGGCGGTGATTGCCAAGTGTGGTGGAAGTCTAAAGCACACGTGGCGTTCTGAGATGTACACAAGTTTGGGGAGATGGGTCCCCCTTCGATGGTTTTTGGTAAAATTGCCCTCTATAAAAATTTATCTAACATTTGATGGCTAAAGTATTGGGCACTTGGTTTGTGTATTGTGGCCTTGGTTTTTGGTATTGTGACCTTGGCTTGTATTGTGTCGTTTGTTTTTCAAAACCCTTAGAAACTAGCAAATATTCAATTCTACCCAGGACTTTGATGGGAAAATGGCCTTAATAGACTTTGCTTCTGAAACGCTCGATCATGCAAACTAATAATTTTACTAGTCCTATATACCAGTTGATTCATAACGCGACTTTGTTCAGTGTATTTATATTTTATTATACGAAATAAACATTTATAAACTCACTTTTTTGGTCATTTTTATTTACAAAGAAGTTTAAGACCCTCATTGATCAGTTAAGATTTATCTCCGCCGTGTTTTTTTGTTCTTAAATTCTTAGTGCCAGGTATTTCAAGTGCCTGATTAGCCGCTAGTTCAATGAGTCTGGTTAACCGCAAGAGTGGAAACTAGTGCTAGCGCCAACATAAAAAAAAACGACAACTATCGACCCTATCTAGCATTAACCTCAATTTTATCAATTTTATCAACCTCAATAATTATTTTTCTCTATGGAACTGAGATCAGTTCCATAGTTTCACCTAATTTTTGCCAATTACAGTAATTAAATTAATTATTCTTATTATTACACTGAAATAAATAATTGGTGTCATTAAATACTAGATGACGTTGGTAGTCTTTTTTCTGTTGACATAAGCGCCAGTTTCCGCTTTTTTTTTACATCGTTCCATCACGGGGTAATATTTTACCTCAGTTCTTTTACTTTGGCCTAATAATTTTAATTCTTCGAGGTAAAAAGAAAATGTGTGTGTCTTATAGCCACCACACTCAAGTTATGTCGAGAAGTGAAGTTTGGTTAATGCTAATGAAATAAAACAAAATATGATGAAAATATAATACTTTATAAACAAAATCTTGGAAACTACACCAAAGAATTAGGGAAGGGGGGTCAGGGGTCCAGGATTTTTTTTAGGGGGGGGGGGGCAAAATAGGTCGATGTGATAAACTTGCGTTAGGACCAAGTTTAATTATCGCAAACTTACGTTATTTAAGTAAATTACACTACTACAGACTACGTTAGGGGGGCGCGCGCCGCCTCGCCCCCTTTTGGATCTGCCACTGAGGGGGGCCGCTCAGACCGCATTATATCATATAGGTAACCTAAACTAACCTAACCATAATACCAACTAAATATTTAATTAAAATATAATTACAATGTAGTTTCCCACCAAGCCGAAGCTAATATTGTCTGGTATAAAGACCATGAAAACCGGTTAGTGTCTCATGTTCGTGATATAAGATTTTGATTGTGGTGGCTATAAGACAAAAGTAGCTAAAATGTTGCTATTATTCAACAGCCATCAGGGATGCCACCTGTAGTACGAAAGTACTATTTTAGCACTATCTCATCATTTGTAGCACTGTAGCTCGTGCTACATTAAATGTATCACTTTTTCTCTTATATAACCAAATTAAAAATATAGACTTGTAAAGTGCAATTACATAATGTGCCTCACATCAAAATATATGTCATAACGTTTTTTATACATGACAACAATCTAAATACGTTAAAGTACGGGATATATGTGCGCGTGTACATTTTCCCATTCAGCACTATGATCAACTCAGAATACATCTTTATCCTTTTAGATTAAAAAGTTAACATAAAATTTAATAGAAAACTTAAACGAACCATCCACGTGTCGCAGCGCAAACTGCGATACGAAAATTTGGGCAATTGCTTCACTTTAGGAACTGGCCGTTGTGGCAACCTTGATGACCATCCAGATTCAAGCCATAGATGGCCAGATTCAGATGAGATTGATCGGCATAGATTCAAGTTCATCCATATACAAATTGCGTGCCACTGTGTGATAAGGTATACTTGGCGTCACATGATGAGGATAGCTCGGCAGATACCCCCCCACCTCCTGGTGTCCTCCAGTGTGCTTGCACCCCTTTGTCGGGAGTATGGGGATGGGCTGATACATTATGCCTTTGGCAAATTCAAGGAATATTTTTGGTGAGATGTACCTCTGCTCCCTGGTATTTGAGGACTTCTTCGGGAGACCTAACATTCTTGTCTTCTAGATTTTAAATACGAGCACAGAGCCGTTCCTTGAGTTGGTGGTACTCGGGAAAAAACTAATTACAGTGCCCTCTCTCGACTTAAATATAAAAAAAAACGAGTCAAACTGAAGAAGTAGATCAAAGTGGGCAATTTTCCCGCCACGACCCCCCCCCCCCCCCCCAAGCCACAATGGCCGAGACAATTATCCCGGTCACTACCTCCCCTAGGAAGAGCTCTTAAAAATGGCATATTGACATTTTTAGCCACAAGAAAGAAAAAACTTACACAACTGATTAATAGCGCAGACGTTACTTTCATATATCCACTCAATTCACTTCTTACCCCTCGTCCAAAATATTTATTCCGCGACTCAGACAGCTCTCCATACACGGATACAAAATGAAAGAGATTAAAACAAATATTCCTTGTGTTTTACCGCCAATCTCAACACCCCTTTGGCCAAAATTTTAAATATAGAAAAAATCTACATCTACCTTGACTATTAAATAGCTTGTATACTAATCTGCCAGCAAAAGCTTCAGTCCCACCCAGAGAGGTATGCTTCGAGACGCAATGTTAATGAGAATTGGCAAAGTTGTTTTTAAGTTTGACTTTATTTTAATGCATATTTATTGCATGCAGTGTAACAGTGCAATGCAATTTCTTTGTTAAACAATGCATTTCTCGAAATGTATGTTCCGCAATATTTTTCTTTTCCCTTTTAGTTTTACTATTACCCTTTACTTTTCTTTGACACTTTTTTAGGAAAATGATCTATTTATTCTGCATTTCAATTCTTCGGAACATATTTTGAACACTTTACCCCATCTATATTTCTCACGTGGAAGGAAGGTTAAAGGGTGAATATTCTATTCAAATTGAATAGAAATGAAAAATTCTATTCAAAGAAAAACTTCATGAAAAAATTTTGAATATGTGAACCTAAAAATGGACGCTGTGAGGCGTCAGGATTCTTTCAAAGAAAAAAAAATTATTGACTCCCACCCTGAAAGATAATTTGCAATTTTAGAAGCAGCAGAGAAAGGCAATACAGGAAATCTAGGATGTTTCCTGACCCTCCCTCCTCCTGCAATAAAAACAAGTGTTAATTACTCCAAAATTTTTATTCATAGCTTTAAAGGGTCCTTCACCCGTTCTGAATCCGTCATTCATTAACTAGTCACAATTATCACTAACATGAGTGGTCTTAACAAACTTTGGAACATAACACAATAACTACATCCAAAACTTTTACACAAGAGAATAGAGATAAAATTTTTTATTGTAATATTTTCTTCCTCTGCCATAGAATTGCTTGATATTCTGACTTTCGACGCTCTTCTCTAGTATAATTCAACACGGGTGTCCCACTAGAGCGGTACCACAATAAAATTTGAATACGTTTCGCTGACTGACATCCGGGTTCCCAGTTTCGTGGATAATTCCAGGTATCAGAGTTCATGTCTTTACTACTGTTTGGCAAAGCTCACTATCAATATTAGTCAAGTTTGTTTAGCCCTATTTCGAGTCATCCACTGGCCTTACTTCTTTGATGAGACCTAAGCTTTAACAACACCTACTTTCAAGTCTTTTTTTCGTAATATTCAGGATGGCTGCAGTATACAAGGCCGTACCCAGAGGGGGGGAGGGGCTGAACCCCCCGCCGCCGAAATATTTGTCTGACTCGTAAAAACGTAACAAAAATGGAAATAAACTTTGTATGCGTTTTTTTGATTTTTTTTATAAGCCCCCCTACCCTGAAATCTTTTTTTTTTACTAAAACCCCTCAAAAAAATCCTGGGTACGGCCTTCAAAGTATATACCGAATTTTGCAATAAGTATACTGCATAGTTCTTTTGAAGGATGATCGAATTTGTTCTATTATAATTTGTTTGCGTTTTTTTCTTGAAAATTTGCTATGAGCTTCTCAAATTTGCCTAGGTACTCAAGAAAACGCCCCAAATTTTTCAAGGTTTGGGAGGCTCCTATGTTAACCAGAAGACTATGGTCAACATAAAAGTAGTTATTTCATTAAAAAAAAATTATTTTTAGTAATTTCTCAATTCTTATTCTCTTTAGTTCTGCATTAATGATTATGTAGTTTTGGAACTTCCTGGCACTGGGATTATAAAGGCAAGAAAGAGATTTTTAAGTGACATCTGGAGACTTATTTATAATAAAGATTATTTTTATCCAATTGATCAAGAAACTCATTTCAACGTTCTGGGTTAATATTTTACACAATAAAGTCATTTGTCCGTTTTCATTGATCCTTAGTAATTCCCTTTCATCTTTTTTTATTCTAGCTTTTTCTTTGATTCACTAGTAGTGGTCTAAACCCAAGGGCGGATCCAGGAATTAATTTTTTTAGGGGGGCGGGGAATAGGTTGATCCGATAAACTTGCGTTAGGAGCAAGTTTAATTAACGCAAAATTGCGTTAATTAAGTAAATTACACTATTTTAGACTACGTTAGGGGGGGGCCTCACCCTCCCCCTGGATCCACCACTGTCTAAACCATGATAAAACATGTAAAAACTTGGAAAAAAAACACGACAAGAGCCTAGAGAATAACACTATTATTTTGCGAGAAAATTGCATAACATCAATTTGTATATTTTTATTTTGTATTCTACTATTTTCTGTACGAAAAATGTAGTTCAAACCCGCTTTCTAGGGCTATAATAAAAGAAAGGTTGAGATGGCTAGGGCACGTTCTGCAGATGACAGATTGTCCTTTTCTGAAAACCATCTAGGGCTAAACGAAAAGCAGGTCGTCCTCGTCTGGAGTGGGAGGATGTCATAAAGAAAGATTTAGATGAAATGGGAATTTTCTGGGACGGTGTAAAGAGGGTGGCTTTGAATAGATTGGGATGGAGGAAGAGAGTGAGTAGCTGTGTTGGCCTCAGCCGGCTAGGTGCTGCGGTGAGTTATTAGTAGTGTTAGAAGTAAAAATATTCTACTATTTTAGAGCTTCTAGCTAATTAAAATCTTTCAATTTTGATAACTTCACCCTTCTATACCCTCAAGCCCAAAGTTGTGCTACAGGGCAAAACTTTAAGAATCTCATAATAAATTCTGGGACCAAAAAATCAACAATTCCTGCCTGGAATTTGATTAGTATTCATATTCCCTCCTCAATTTTAAGCTTTAAAGCCTTTGTGGGACCAGTACATTATGTTTCCTTGATGATATTTGTATTCTTTTTTTGAAAATATATTTTATGCTATTGCAAAATCCGAGAAAACAGAAGTAGAACAATTTTGTTGCTTTCTGTTTGCCATTTAGTAGGCTATAAAGAAAATTTCTTCATAGGGCATTGAAAATTTTTAAGATTCAGAGGAGACATGGTAAGTTTCTGATAAAAAAGATTCTCTCGTCGTTATCCAACTAAAACCGCTAATATCAGTGAATAAACTAACCAAACTTCTTTTTACGAATTTTGTATTCTTCCTCACCTTCGTAATGAGTGTATTATCTTTTCCTCTTGTCTACTAAAAGTAATAAATTCTAATCAGAGGAAAAACGCGTTTCTTGAAAAACATAAAACCTGTTGTCGTTTTTTTTCATTCGGAAAGACATAAAACCCAACATGCCTAGGCACTTCAAATAAGAATGAATTTCATTGGTTGGCTTCGACTCGTCTTATATTCTGCTTTTGAGCAGTAAACAAAGTCGAGATAAAACCAAAAAGCTTGATTTCAACACTTCCTAGTGGAACCAATATTGAGCAAAATTGCTAAGAGACAAAAAACAAAGAAATCACACTATTTTGGATAAAACCAAAAAGCTTGATTTCAACACTTCCTAGTGGAACCAATATTGAGCCAAATCGCTTAGAGACAAAAAATAAAGAAATCACACTATCAAAATAAAATGTAGCCAAAATAACTATAGCTCGTCATCCATTCTGCAATAATAATATAAAAAAAATGTCATCTAGCAGTGTCTAACACCAATTTAGTGTCATGTGGAAACTACTTTTTTGTTACGCTAAAAATATTTATGTTATGTTTTATGACATGATTGAACTTTTTTTTCTATACATATTACTTAGTTTTCCAAATATTGCATTTTTAACCTATTGAACCCTTCAATTGAATTATGGAGGCAAGGCCTCGGAAGTTGGGATTGAACCAAATCCCTGGTTAAACTCCCAAGTTACTTTTCTCACGCTTTCGTTTAAAGTAAATACACATTAGAGAAAACAAAGAATGCCAATATCAGTAAGCATGCAAGAATATTTCTCCTAGTGATTGTACATTTTCTTCTTTTTTCATCAGGGAGTAGTTGGATTAGCAAGGCTACTGTAAAAAGCTGGGAGGGGGTTAATTACATTTTGTAACAGCTATTTATTGCGCATTCTAAGAAACGAAAGGGATCACCCCACACCCAGGTTACATTTTTCCCTGCTTAGTGCTTAACTGTGGGTCAGCGGGAACAAAACTGGTATCAAAAATTATTTCAGGAACTTTAAAAAACAAAATTCTTAAATATTTTCTAAACAAAAGACAAGATGAAAAAATATATATTTGTCTTTTTTGCAAGGAATCTTGCATATATGAATTGCAGTCTTCATGATTCAAAGATTTATTTACTATCAATCAGCTTCTGTAATTGACTTCCTTCTATATTAATCTTAGCACCGATCTAGTCAAAAAAAGACATAGGAATCTTACAAACAATAATTTACTCAAATTAACGTAGCAATAACTGTTGCAAGAATATGCACAAAAAAAATCTTTCTTAAACTTCTGATGCAAAAATCCAACCCTCTTATAAGACTGAACCTCCTCCATTTTTTCACTATAATGAGGAATAAAAAAAGAAAATGAAATATGGCATTTTGATTCAGAGAAGAAGA
This sequence comes from Artemia sp. Qi Xiang Cuo, assembly GCF_049724085.1. NCBI lineage: Eukaryota > Metazoa > Arthropoda > Branchiopoda > Anostraca > Artemiidae > Artemia > Artemia sp. Qi Xiang Cuo. Next base: position 39,443,987 of record NC_142814.1, on the reverse strand, counting down.
GGGGATAGCGTTTTGTTCGACTGATTTGCAAGTGGATGGTGGGCCTATAATTAAGAGTTGCCTATTAAGATTTTTTTCTAAAGAGATTGAGGAGAGGTTTGTTAGACAACTTTTATCTCCAGAATAATGGCAAAACCCTGGAGCTCAAACTCTAATCAGTCTTCTGTTTTGTTATATTTACACCATAAAGTTTGTCCCACTTACAGAAGAAAATTATCATTATTTAACGACATTTTTCGACTTTAACAGGAATTTTAAATTCATTAGACCCTTCCAAAAGTAATTTTTGGATAGGTTGCTCTATTATGGAGGTTATTTTTTAAAACTTTTCGAAAGTAATTTTAAGTGATTTGCAATTTTCAGCTAAATACATAAATTGGACTTCCCCACTTGATACATTCTTGATGCATCAACATCTGGTGCTTGTAAATACACAGAGCTAAATACTCCGATTGTACTTCCACACTTGATGCATTCTTGATCCATCAACATCTGGTGCTTGTAAATACACAGAGCTAAATACACAGATTGGACTTCCACACTTGATGCATTCTTGATGCATCAACATCTGGTGTTTGTAAATACACAGAGCTAAATGCACAGATTGGACTTCCACACTTGATGCGTTCTTGATGCATCAACATCTGGTGTTTTTAAATACACAGAGCTAAATACACAGATCAGATTGGACTTCCACACTTGATGCATTCTTGATGCATCAACATCTGGCGCTTGTAAATACACCGAGCTAAATACACAGATTGGACTTCCACACTTGATGCATTCTTGATGCATCAACATCTCGTGCTTGTAAATACACAGAGCTAAATACACAGATTGGACTTCCACACTTGATGCATTTTTGATGCATCAACATCTGGTGCTTGTAAATATACAGAGCTAAATATACAGATTGGACTTCCACACTTGATGCATTCTTGATGCATTAACATCTGGTGATTGTAAATACACAGAGCTAAATACACAGATTGGACTGCCACACTTGATGCATTCTTGATGCATCAACATCTGGTGCTTATAAATACACGGAGCTAAATACACAGATTGGACTTCCACACTTGATGCATTCTTGATGCATCAACATCTGGTGCTTGTAAACAATGCTTCTAAAACGGGTGGGTAGTTTAAAATCAAATAGATCAGTGTGTTACATTCGCGGCATCCAAATTTTCTTTTCAGCCAAAGCCTTCATTACACAATTCCAATTAAAATGGTTTTACACAGCTATGTGGTGCAACACGGTGTAGTGTAGTGCCATATGGTTAGACAAGCTAGTTTTACGGGCAAAGGTTTTATTGCACAATTCACATATAAATGGTTTTTTACCAGTGTGTGTTACAATATGGTTAGACAGATGATCTTTTCGGGCAAAGCTTTTATAGCACAATCCACACGTAAATGATTTTTCACCAATGTGCATTACCATATGGCTAGACAAATAGCGCTCGAGGGCAAAGCTTTTATTGCACAATTCACACGTAAATGGTTTTTCACTAGTGTGTGTTGCCATATGGTTGGCCAAAATATATCTTTGGCTAAAATTTTTACTGCAGAATTCACATTTAAACGGTTTTTTATGATTATGTATTGCCATATCGATAGACACATAACTTTTTGGATAAACTTTTTATTGCACGTTATCATATGGTTATACAAGTGAGTTTTAAGGGCAAAGCCTTTATTGCACAATTCACATTTAAATGGGTTTTTTTCAGTGTGTATTAACATATGGTTAGAAAAAAAAATTTTCAGGGCAAAACTTTGATTGCAAAATTTACAATTAAACGGTTTTCCTCTATTTTGTGTTGCCATATGGCTAGAAAAATTAGATTTATGCGCAAAGCTTTGATTGCAAAATTCACTTGTAAATTGTTTTGCACCAGTTTGTGTTGCAGTATGACTAACAAAATTTGCATTTCTGGCAAAGCTCATCTTACAAAATTTAGAATAATATGTTTTTTGACCACCATTTAATATAGAGACCAACCCTTGGTTAGAAGCAAAGCCCTTCTTGTAAAAATTACTCTCATGACATTTTTCTCTGGCAGAAGTCACTAAATCACTAATCGATTGCTGATTTTGAATATTTGAGTTTGATTTATCAGATTCTGCCTTTGAATGGATATCTGATGCACAAGTTGATTGAGGAGTGATTTTCAATAAATCAGGTAGTTCTTCGTTCTTGACTACATGGGAAAAACAATTATGGGAACTAGGTTCTGCTTTGATGTCTGAAGAGTCGATATTTTCTTATTAACCAAATGAAAGAGATTCATAAATGTCATTCTTTTCTTCTTTTAGATTCAGATTTGTAGCGTCAGCTGTAACAAGCGTTTTGCATTCATTATTATGTTGATTGGTGCGTAACAATAAGGATATTTTCATATCTAGAATAAAAACATAACATTAAACTTCTGTCAAAGTTAACTACCAAGTTCATTACAAGGTCATTTCTAATGCTTCAACTACCTTGTTTGTTGGCTTTTAGGACTGTTTCTAAGATCTCCATTCTGGTACAGAGAAGGCAAGTTAACTATGCTTTAGAAATATTTTGTCTGTGTTCTTATCTACTAAATGGCCGACAACAAATATATTTCTTTTTCTTATTCATATCTGAATGAGATTATAAGCTGGTAACATCAGCTGTAGGGTATTCTACTCTAAGTCATAGATTACAAGAGACCATTGTTACATTATTTATTACATATATTTTTATTATTATTATTACTTTATTATTCAAAAAGTAATTTCTTTATTTCTTTATTATTATTTATTTATCATTTGTTTTTTTTATTATGACAAAATTTTCAATTTGTTTATTTCTTTATTTTATTATTTATATATTCTTATTATTCAAAGAAATTTTTTTAATTTGTTTAGTTGAAAATTGTACAAGCATAAACGTTTTAAAAATTAGAGAAACCCCGAAAATAAATTACTAATGAAAAAGACTTCCCTATTTCATTATTCACATTTGGTAATTACTGGATGCCGAGTTAGAAAATAAGCAGCTTGTGTTTAAAAAACAAGTAGAAAATGAAAAAAAAAAAAACGTCACGGAGTTCTAGAAAGTATACCTTTCCTGATTGGCGCAGCAGAAGACAAACATTACCATTAATTGACAGTAAGCTGTTGCTAAAAAAAAAAACTTACTGCTACCATATTGTTATCAAAATGCTACTATATTGTACTACATGGACACACAGCCGCAACATTCAATTATTTTTCTTCTAAAACTCACTGTGTTAAAATAACAAAACTAATCTAATAAAAAAAACAAAGCTAATAAATTTGACAAAGAACTAAAAGATGCATGATAGCTCATTAAGAAACAAGTTATTAAAGTTTCTAGTCGTTAATCATCAGGGCAAGTCATTAGAGTCAACTAAATTTCGTTTTCAACACGTTCGTTTTCAAAGCGTCAACGTTTTCAAAATGTAACCCCCTTATGGATTTCTTATTCAGTGACTCTTTTATGGATATAAGGAATGAATTACTCTACCAGTGCGATAAGGGTTTGGCAGGATTTTTTTATTGATTTAATATAGAAGCTCTATATTAAATATAGAAGCTCTAATATAGAAGTTGAAATGCATCGAAAGCACTAGTGTAATAATATTACGGAATATGTTTTGTTTTAAGCATTGCTTGATAAATTTAGCAACCATGGGCGTACGTAGCTTCTTGTCTAGGAGGGGGGGGGGCAGCCGATTCTATGATGAAGGGCAGGAGGGAGGAAGCTGAAGTTATATTGTCAGTTCACAAAACCTTACATTGCCAGCAAGCTATATCAGGCCTATGAAATCTTTATTAATAAATAATCACCAAAAATCATCAATAAGTTTCAGCATTAATCTTCTTAGATTAGAGCTAAATCTTTCCAAGACATTATGAATAATTTCTTCTTGTTTGACTTTTATTCTGTCATTTCGACTGTTTGTTTTCAACTTTTTCAACCATCTACCTTTTTCCAACCTTTTCCAGCCATATCTAGTGTAAATTTCAAGTTCTAGAGGGGACAGTAGACCCCCTGCCCCCCCCCCCCCTACACCCATGTTAACAACCATATTATTATCAAATACGAATTAAAAGAAACGTAAATATCCATCCACTCTCTGAAACTCTTAAACTGTCCCTTAATGTATTTATTACTAGATTGTTGAGATTATTTGAAGATAATTACTTCAACTTACTAGTTAATTCATTTAACTACACAAACATCTTTTCGGATACATGAATGATGTCATTTTATCAAATTTACAGAGCTTCAGTGTTTTAACACCGTATAACACAGTGCATTAACATTCGTATATCAATAGAATTCTACTTTCCTTCTGATTCCAAGAGAATTACTTTTAGTACTTAATTTGCATTTTGTAAAGAACAAATGTGACTTTTTTCTTCCAGACAGCAGAGATGACATTCTCGAACATGAAGCATAAACCCCTTGATATCCATCAACCTCTAGCAATAATAACTACACCCGTTGATGTAAGATATGCAGACTAGCGTATATAGGAAATATAGTGTGAGCATAAATTTTTGTGATTGTATAAAAAGAAGGCTTATTCTCGTAAGGCATGTTATCTCTTAATGATTTTTTGAATGTTTCTACAATATTTTATAAATTTCTAAAGCGTTATTGAGTCTAAGGAACTATTTTCTACCTACTGTTTTTCACAGTTCACCTTTGCATCATATCCTTAAGCATTTTGTAACACAGAAATACATAGAAAAAAGATAATCAATAATAAGAGAAATAACATAATAATAGAATATAAATGTTTCCCACTGGAATGCTTTTAGAGTAGCTCAGCCTCCCACAGAGATTGCTTCTCCATCATAGGAGATTGTCCCTAGCGAAGCATTTTCTTATAAAACCCATGGTCTTCAGTTTTACGCTAAAGGTTTTTTTACCGTAAACCCTATCAACTTCACCATAAAAATTGCACACTTGCGTAACTTAAGACTTCACCTTAAGTTCTGTAATCTTACAGAGTAAGTTTTTTATGTAATAATAATAATAATAATAGAAATAGCATAGAAATTAAAGGTAGACTATAAAATTAAAGGTAGGACTAAACGCAAGATAGAGCCAGGAGATACCAAAATTTTTCATTTTGTTGTCCTTGCTACTTCCTACTTGCTACTATAGTTTAAATGCTATATCTAAAAAAAATCACCTTGTTTATTATCGGGAACTATATCTTGGCTTTCCAATGGCATATTTAAGTTAAAGAAGTCAGATTCCACCTTAACCTTGTCAATAGTTGTAGAAGGAAGATATTCATTTTTCAGTAATACAGTCGAGCTTGTGGTCGCGAAGATCTCACTACCATCATTGAGCGATGCTACTTCCACTTCTATAAGCAAATTTAGAGGTATATAATAAACCCTATAATAGAAATAGGCCGTTCAAGAGGTTTGTTTATTCTTCAAAGTTGTTTATTCTATCAAACAGTTTGTGGTAAAGAACTGTAAGCAAGAAGCAACTTAATTAACAATCAAAAGGGAATTTTAATAACAATTAATCCATCAAAAGAATGGGCTTTTTATGTTGACTCATTTTCAGTTTAATATTAGCTATCAAAATCTGCACACCTTAAAATATTTGCCCGATTTTCGAAAAAGGAGAAAACGACCCCAAAGAGTCAAGCGATCCTAATAAAATTACAATAAAATATTCAGCGTATAAGAGAACCCCACTGAAGAGGTCTCAAATTCCTATTTACAAAAGGTGGAACTTTGTGGTTTTTTTTTGCCAGAAGATAAACCACAGATGCATCTTTAATTGTTGTTTGTTCGTTTTCCCCAGGGGTGATCTCCTTGATTCCCCAGGGGTAATCGATCAAAACAATGGTTATAAAGCATTGACAAAGGGCTTATTCAAACGGCCTGATCACAGCCCCATTAAAAAAAACGACCAAACATTCAATCAATAAAAAAAATCCAACTGAAAGTAAGGAACAGCTTCAAAACTCAAAACGAACAGAAATGACTCTGTACGTGAGGGGATTATTCCTTAAATTCGATGAAATCCTTCATCGCTCTTTATGCTAAAGTTTTCAGGACTTAAAAAAAATTTGTTTCGATTACTTGGATATTATGTTTCAGCAGACGTTATTCAAGAATTGGGACAAAAAGTAAAACTTTAGCATGAAGAGAGGGCCTTTCCGTAATACACAGAACATTTTCTTCTAACCATATTATTCATTATTTTCAGTCAAAAAACTTTTTTTTTATTTAATCTATTATCTATATCAAGACGAGATTCTAGTTTTCCCATGGTAGCCTCAAGTTCTCTAAGTAATTATAATTTTTGTATTACTTTTCAATACACCTTAAAAAAGAAGAAAAAAAATCGAAATAAATTGTAGCTCAGTAAAAGAAGTAGCTATAGAAAAGTGGAACTAACATTGCTATAGCTAGTTTCTACTATTGCCCCCCCCCCATAGAGACCATCACATCATTTACCAATACTTCCACAAAACCAATTTACACAGTAGAAAAAAGAGGTTACAAAGTATTTTCCGAATATGGTTCTATCCAAGAAGTGAATATTTGCTTTACAAAGGAAAGCAAGGCTTGTGATAAGAGTGACAGCCAAGTTTAGCACCTAAGAAACAAAACTAGCAGACGTACTTTTATCCAGCAAGGACCTAAATTAAGCCATATTGTCGGAGATAGTGGTGATAACCTTCTTATGAATCCCCTAGGAGTAGTAGCTACAATAGGAGCCTACTACTATTGCTCATTTTAGTTACCATCCAATCACTGGTGGTTTTCTCCAATGTTTGACCGTAAGACAGAGCTTTTTTGCAATAAACTATCAAGGTTGGATGGATCGGAGCCAATAATGGCAGCCAAAATCATGTCAAATGGTAAAGGAGGTAGAAAAAGTGGGAGAAAGGTCAGTATACTGCATAATGTTACTATTGCCAGGGGCATCCCAGGGGGGGGGGGGTCAGGCAGGGGCGCGACACCCCCCCCCCCCAACTTCGTTGGCATTCGGTAAAATTTTCGGCAGAAATTTTGCAAAATAAGCTGAAATTTAGCAAAATTCTTTATTTCTGCAGAAAATTTGGCATAAATCAGGTAGCGATTCGGTATAATTACGAAGATCGCCCCCCCCAACAAAATGAGCATCAGGACGCCCCTGACTATTGCTAGTTCTGAGGATGCTCCTTGCTGGTGATGGCTGGTGGGTGACTCACTCCTCTCTTTTGAGGAACGAGTGTTGGCTGGCCAAGCTAATCTTTAGCTGTCAGATGGAGTTGATAAGATAGAGAAAACCAATTTAAAACATGGACAGAGGCAAATAGAGGTCTTGCACAAAGAGGTAAAAATATTTAGGGATGTATTAGGCCTACATCAAAACATCATGCTGAAGGGGGAGGGGCATCAAAAGCCCAGTGGCTAATCATACTATGATATTTTCTTCATTTTTTTTCGGTGCATAGGCAACGGACTTTTCTGTTCTGAGCCTTATTACAAATTTTTTAGTCTACCATAACGGCAATAATAATAATAAGAAGCCTTATTATTCAGAGTTATAAACTTACCCATTTTCACAACAGAGTCAGCAAGGCTGCTTGGATCACCCATATTTGGAACTCCAGCAGATTCCCAGAATTTCTCACAAAAACTAATGCACACTCAACAAAATGACATCGCAAGTAGCTCCAAACAGAATGGATTTTGTGATTTCTTTAGCCAGAATAACACAGCAGCAAACTTCTATAAAAATTGAAACTACAATTATTGTTTCTAAAGAGTTAATGTCAAGTATATATATCCCACCTAGACACTTTACTGACTTCTTAGTTAAATTGCGCCAAGAATTTTAGTCCTTTATTCCGAAACCAACCAAACTAGTATGCTCGTAATAATACTAGAAAGAGAATTCATGATCAGACTAGTCCCTACACTAGTCCCGTGAGAGCTACACCTTAATGCACTAAGAGGTTTCGAATGCACGGCGGGTACACCCTTTCAACATCTATATGTAGTCAAACATTCTCCTCAGAATGCCATAAAGGCTTCAGCTTTATACCTTAATTGGTTCCTAAGATACCGGTATCGCAAATACGCCCATATGACAGATTTGGAAGGGCAGATCGGCTTTGGATTTAGCTCAATATGCACGATAACATGCTTGTGATATCCCTAGCTGATCTTGGGATATTGACTTTTTGGCGTTCTGGATAAACATAGTGCCTTCTGAAATAGCCACTTCGTTCAAATAGTCAAAAATCTTATAACTAAGCCTCTGGAGATACCAGGCCCAAATATCCCATGGGCAAGGAGTGTAAACTACACAATTTAATTATTGTTTACATGCAGGATATATCATTGCAAAAATGAAAATGTTTGATTGTGGGTATGTCCAAAAAAGCTAAGGGTGTTAAGCTGAAACTTCAGAGAATTTTGAGGAGGAACCTGAAGTAAATCAAAAGACACTGTATCCATCCAGGGTAGCAATAGGCAGAATCTTTAACATTTTAAGTTCGACTACGGGTATTAACTTGAAACCTTCAGTGTCACAGTTACTACTACTTCTACTGTGGCTTCAACTGGGACTGTTTAGACTGTGACTAAATCTTCCCATGACTACTTTCAAGAAAGTGAGAGGCATGCTGAACATGCTGATTGCTAAAAGGGGGAATCAGCAATAGCATTACGAAATATAAAATTTGTTCAAAATAGTCACATGCGATATAACTATGCCACTGTGGAAATCATCATGGAATAGGGAAAAGGACTGTAAATCATGCTGTATGTCCATTGTTTGCATACATGATCTATTATTAGAAAAGGGTAGAGGTGTTTGATCCTGGGAGTTTCAGAAAACGCTAAGAATATTCAGGTGAACGTTGAGGGGATTAGTTCACTATATCAAAAGACACTATGCGTATCCAGGTTATCAAACGGGCATATCTGCGATATCTTATAAAAACTACGAGTATTAACTTCAAACTTTCAGGGCTACTTTTGCTACAAATACTGTGACTGTAACTACTACTTCCTGTGACTGTCACTATGCAAGACTATGACTACTTGTAACGGGGACTGTGACTACTTAGGACTGGAACTACTTGTGAAGCAACTGTGACTATTTGCAATTACGACTGCTTGCGACTGCAAATGTTTGTGACTGAGACTGCTTGCGACTGTGACTACTTGGAACTGCAACTACGACTATTTTCAACTGCAAGTGCGACAACTTGCAAATACAAATGTGACAACTTGTGAACTGCTACTTCTTGCGACTCTATCTGCTACTATTAGCAGTGCTAATTAGTGATTTCAACTGATAGATAGATAGATAGATAGATCGTGTATTTCCAAAGCCTAAGAGCCATATACACACAAAAATTTATGAAAAATAAAGAAATCATAACAGAACAAATTACGAAACATAGATTAACGTGATACATAGCAAGAAATATCTAATGGTAATTTATCTAGGAAATAAATGTAATTTCATGTAAAAAATTATAATTAATTGTAAAAACTTTTCCTTCTTTCTAATCCCTTCTCTATGTACGCACCAATACGAAATATTGTGGTTGGATTACTACTTTGTAAAATACCAGGAAGCAGCAAAGAATCCCATGTAAGTAGTTTTTCCTTAAATCAGAGAGCAAATACTAGTGTGACTGTGACTGCAAATACTACTGCAACTTCTACTGTTACAACTAAAACTATTGAATAAACCAAAAAAGTTCAACTGCATCCTACTTGTCAAAATAACATAGTGCCTTCAAGTTGTCAAAAGGCTTATCTGCAATATCCCACAAATGGGTAGGGTTATACAGTTGAAAACTTCCGGGAATATTGAACGGGATGTTGAACAAAATCAAAAGACACTATATGCATCCAGGTTGTCACAACAGTATGCCTTCAATATCTTATGAACAAATAGGAAAGGATATCAAGTTGAAACACTCAGATAATGTACATAGGAATCTTCAACTTAAAAACACTACCGGCATCCCATGGGTTACTAGGCAGGGTGCAACATCTCAGTAATGACTAATTTTATCAGGATAGAACATTTATTAAATGCTGATTGAGATACAAAACTAAATCCAAAGATCCTAAAGAGATTATGGCTGTCACAAAGACAGATCTCCAATATTTCACAAGGTAATGAAGTGTATTAATTTGAATATCTTGGAGAATGTTGAGGGGCATGTTGAACTTAATCAATATGGGCCAACAACTATGTGCATCCCAGTTGTCAAAAAGGCGTTGGTGCAAAGACGAATGGTATTTAGTTGAAGCTTTAAGAGAACCCTTGAGGGGGATGTCAACATAAATTAAAAGACACGACTTAGAACTAATAAGTTAGAACCATAAAGATATTTTAATTCTTAAAGCAAAGGCGTGAAAACTGGAGAAATGTTTGTTAGATGAACCAAAAACAAACTTTGGAAATTAAAAATGAACAGAAGTTAATTGAGAAAAAAAAATTATTATGGTGATTATAGTGATTATTATAGTGAAACAATTATTATAATGATTTATTTTTATCAGTCATCAATGTTTTGAACAACAAAGCATACCATTCAAAATAAGAATAATTTTCAAAAACCACAAAACAAAAATGATGAAATAGGCTATAGAAATTCTACGGTTAATGAAAAGGGGAGGAGGCAGTAGCCAAACTCCTGTTTGCCAACTGCCAACGAAAGATGGAACAAATTAATCCTGTAGAGATAGGGCACTTCCAACCTCTAAAGACCCCGTCTTTATTTTAATCTGTGCTTAATTTAAAATATTTTGTGACACAAAAAATATACCCAGCTGGCGATCCCGAGCATTTCCTTTACCAATTATCTCTAAAAACATTTTAAAGAAAAATTCTATATTTTAAAGCAAATACAAATATGCAAGAGCGATTGTACCAAAAAACTTCTGATCTATTCCTTATTTGTTAAAGGAGTCCTTCTTGATGTAGTGATTAGTAAGGTCCAGTGGGTGGCATTCAGTTCTAAAATTAGAAAATTTAAGTGGAGATGCTGCATGGTGAAACCCTGGGCCAAACAAACTAAGAGGGATCCTTCCAGACTTTTGATAACTTCAAACTTATTGAAAAAAGAAATTAGATTTGGAATATATGTATAGAAGACCCTCGTTATAATGTCCAATGACTATTGCATCCACTGACGTGGCCACTGTGATTGTAGTTTTAGGAGTACATAGGCAGAGCATAAGCAGAGAGGCGTTAGTTAACGCAGGCCCAGCTCTGCTTTCAATATTAAAATTAGAAACAAAATTTGCTCAACTTTTCCCCAGAAGTTAGCAATTAGTTTTTAGGAATAGGATAATACTATAGAACAGTTTGCTCACTTACAAAAAACAAGCTTTTGAATTTGAAAATTTCTTCATACACCAAATTCTTTAGTTTTTAGCTTTCTAGTTCAATTCACTGATATTTTATTTTAAAATATTTTATTCTAGTGGGGGGCATATCGGCCCTCCAAAGGTAAAAGCGCGTATATTCACGAAAAGTCACTTCCCGAGTTACATATAGGTTAACACTGGATTCAGCTCGTAGAGCTGAATCGAATGGTGTATGCAAGAGTGCCCTAACACGATCTCCTGCAAAATTGTCCCAGCGAAAAACGCGTATCTGCAACATTTTGTCTCGTCTGCCTAAGGTAAAAACACGTATCTACCATATACGCTTTTTTACCTTTGACTGCCAGACACATTTTTGTATATATGCATTATTAAACCACGATTTTTCATCACTTTCAGCAAGTTTAGGTAACTCAACAGCAACATAAATGTAAATAAAAGATGTCTTCGCCAGAGTCTAGGGGTCTGAAAACTCTAACATTGGCCTTGGAGATAAGGAAAAAGCAACAGTGAGTACAACTTGGAAGTATCTATTCATGTATGTACAGGATCTTTATGCGTTATATGTACTAACTGTTGGAAATTTAGTGTTCACTGAGTTTCATTTGTTCAGGTAGGCTACACTGGAAGCTGGAGTATATCATAGGAGGTACTTGTGTGTGTCTTACTATGTCTAAGCCTACATTAACTACACTTAGCCTACACTATGCAACCTAAGATAGCTGCTGTTGTTGTAAAGTTGTAAAGTAGTTAAGTTGTTTTTACTATAAAACTAGTAAAAACAACTTGGTATAAAACGTAAAATTACTGGTATAAAAGTAACAGTTCTGAACAGCAACCTATTGGGTTTAACTTTCCAGAAACAACGAAGTGCTAGCCACTGATTTAGTTACTCTAGCAAAAGATAAGCTTACTTCTAAAAAGTTTAAATTTGTTGCAGATTTTTTATAAACAGACAGCAAACATTTAAGTTTCTCATAACGGGAAATACTCCTGAAACCATTTAACCTAATAAGAGCTGCTGGTCTGGTGGAGTAACTAGTAAGAATAACTGGTATAGGCTATTAAGTAAAACATCTACAAAAATCGACACTTCTTAATACCAAACCTAATGGTTTCAAATTTTCCATGACTGACAAACTATTAGCTGCTGATTTGGCTGCTCAGTCTCCCCAGCGTACCCCGAAGGATAATAAGTACTCAACTATGAAGATCAGACAGAATGTCGAGGCTATAGCCTCATACGCTTCAAGAGAAGAAGACTTAAGTAGCACTAGTGGAGGGGATAGTGATACTGACTATGGCAATGACAGCAATAGCACCAGTGAGAGTGAGGATATGGCTAGGCCAAAGATATATAGTAAGCTCGAACCAATGGCTGTTGCAAGCCAGGTCAAATATGCTTCTAATGATACAGATTTCCCATCATGTTTTAGTGTTGTGTCTGATTTAATCTCAAAGGCACTGGAGACAGAAAAAATATTGTGTGATAAAATTGATTCTTTCCTTGGCGATATGGACATTTCCATGTGCCCAGGCGAAATTGAAGCTGAATTGATTGCTACAAGTGTTGCTGTCTTTGAGGAGCACAAAATAGTTCCCGATCAGATGACATATGGTAGCTGCATCGAAGGCGTTGAACCAATAGTTCAGCTACCTTCGCAGAACATGAAAGTCAAGAAAGACAAGGTGCTGAACCATTAGTGGAGCTCCCCCCGCAGAACATGAAAGTCAAGAAAGACAAACAAGTGAGACTGTTGCAGCAGGTTCAAGAGATCAGGTTATTTGGAAGAGAGTGAGAAGAAAGGGAAAAGTGAAAGAGAAATGACAAAGCATCTTTTCCCATTAAACACAGATTGTGATTCAAAGAAATGCACAAATAATTGCAAATTGTTTGATCACGAAGACATGAAAAAGTTATATAACAGGTTTTGGACATTGAGCTATGAAGAAAGGGGTAAATGGCTGGTTACGCTGTTATGCTTTCTTCCAGTTGCCCGAAGAGGTGCAGAATGTGTAGAAAAGTTCCGAAAGAACTCTACTGTGGTTTATTTTCTTCCTAAAAATACAGCAGAAGATCTAAGTGCCATCCCTAAAATTGAAAGAATTAGGGTTGGCAAGTCACAATTTCTTGCCACCTTTTGGATTAGGAAAAACAGATTCTGTCATTTTTCTCATAAAAAATACCTTGCACGTGACGAACTACGTACAATGGTGACAGAAAATCGTGGCAATAATTACAGGAAACCTGGAAACAAAATTGACAGACAAGTGAGAGTACACCACAGAGAAAGTTTCCATCCAGCTATACCGCACTACCGTCGCTCGCATACACCTAACGTGAGGTACCTTCCAAGGGACCTTAGTGCTTTGATCATGACAGATGATTTCCGGCTTAAAAACCCTGGCATCAAGAGTTCAGAGGAGACATACAGAAAAATACTGAAGGAGGAAAATGTAATCCCTCTGTTTACTTCAGAGTGATAGCTGTGATATTTGTGTTCTTTTAAAGGACAATGTTGAGCAAGATTTTGCATCTGATACAGAAAAGGAAGACTACACGAAACACAGAGCTCTAGTTGAGGCTGTGAGGCAAGAAATTGAAAAAGACAGAGCTGAAACGGAGACAAAGGGTTATACTATGGATTTGCAGAAGGTGCTTTTTTGCCAATTATGCATAGCAGAAAAGAAGCCTTTTTCTTGTCGCGCCTTCTCTGTTTCAATGAAACTTTCGCCCCATTTGAAGCTAGAATCCTAATTTGTGTCTCTTGTGGAATGAGGCTTTGCAAGGACGTGACGCACCCAATATTGGTAGCTCGTATCACAAGGTTGTCAGGAGGAACCGTGACGCAAAGAGATTTTTGTTCTATACTGATAATTGTTGTGCACAAAATAAAAAGTCGACCCTTTACAGTGAGTTTCCGATACTTGTGAATTTGGAAGGTGGGTCTGATAGCATCGTCATCAAATATCTAGTGGAGGATCACATGCATATGGCTGCAGATTCTGTGCATGGATCCATAGAGTCCAAGATTCGAAATAGAGACGTTCTGCCCTTTGATGTCCTGTGTGACCTGATTGAAAAAAGCAGGAGACATGCCGTGAGGATGTGCTTAGACGATTTTCGACAGTGGAGTTCCATCAGATCTCCATCAGGTTCCTGATGATGAAAAAGGTTGGAGTCAAGATCGAACAATTTTCTCAAGTGAGATTTGAGCGTGGTGAATCATCTCTGTTATACAAGACCTCGCCAGATAGCGAAGAAAAGTCGATAGATTTTGTGCTGAAAAAGCATGTCAAAGTGATCGAAGAGGGTAAGCATCCTCTTGCTGAAAAGGTAAACGGAGTGAGAGGGGTGAAACCTGGAAAAAAGATGCGATTTTGACAAAGCTTGTGCCTTTCATGCCAGAGAACCGCAGAATTTTTTGGAAAGACATGCCATCTGGCATCAATTTTGTTGACCTACTGAAGAATGTTGGTTACTGACTGATTTTTTGTATTCTGAAGATGATTTTCTTCTTACTTTCTGAATAAATAACTGAATCTTTAAATTTTGTTCCAAAGGTTAAAACGCATATCCACGGATATACGTGTTTTTACCTGAGACGGGTTCATACGAGAACAAGAAAAACGCCAATAGTAAAAACGCGTACATGACATATAGTAGTGTTAGCGAAGTCTAGCATTTATTTTAGTTACGTAATTGGGAATAACACTATTTAAAACCTGTCCTAGCAACTTTTCACTTAAATCCGGTGTCTAGTTTTCCGCAACAGGTGGGGAAAGTGTCGCAAAACTTGAGAAACTTTGAAGACGTTTTTTTCGGAATAATGAAAAGTGTAGGAGAGCCGGGAACCCTGGGACAAGTTCAACTTAAAGCTCAATATCTCCTACATTTACAGTCCGATTTTCTTGTATCAAACATACAATCTGTGGCAGATCATTTGGCTTTTACTGGGATTTTTCTCATATTTTTATTGCTCACACTAAAATTAGCAAGACATATTTTTCAGAGGGTCCTGTTTGTTCCAGAGTACCACTTGTTCAGGTACTATGGGTCGGGGCGGTGGGTACTTTGGGACACCATGGTAAATCAATTAAAACTTCGTATATTTTGTTGTATAAAACTGTAAAAATACAACAAAGTTATTTAAAAAATTATTCAACTGAGTATTTGGTCAGGTCTGCATCAAAGCTGATCATCTTGGCGATGCGTCCAGTTCCGCCTGAGACCACTGGAACTGGCAATTTCATCACTACTTCTGAGCTATCGACAAACGCTTCGTCGCGCTCTTTTGGAGACGTTAACCTCCAGGCTGGAACGTTTCGTTTCAAACAATTGACAGTACAGCCGTCTGGCTCGGCCTGGAGCACTTCACCAGTGTAGAATTTCGATTCCATTTCCCCCTTGTACTCGACTAGAACGAAGTCATCGGAACAGATACTGGGAGTCTCAGACTCCTCTTCCGGCAATCGGAGTTCTTCAGAGCAGAACGAGTCGTCAGGATTGTCGTCACACTCAAAATCTCTTGGTCCTGCTTCATCTCCACTTTCGTCACTGAAGTTCAGCAATCACTTGGTAGTTTTCTTCTTCGGCTTTTTGGCAGGAGCCACTTTCTTGCTTTTCTTGAGATCCTTCTTCTTTTTTTGGCTTCCTTTCGTTTTCAGCAGCTTGGATCGAGTTTTTCACCAGTGTAGAAGTCAAGATCTTGGATACTTCATGTTTCCTGCCTGTCTTTCTGTTTGTGACTTCCCTTCTTGGCAGGGGTATAATATCTTCTGGCAAAACAAACATGGTTGAATGGGTTGTAGCACTGAGACTCTGGCTCAACCGAAGCTCTTGCAGATCTGGTAAATTTTCATCAACAGCGGCAGACTGATTTCCAGGCTCAGTAGTATCTTCTCGTCACAAAGCAGGAAGAAAGTCAGACTCTTGCCACACTCCAGTGTTCAGCTGGAAAATTCCAGGCTTTGAGAATCCACTAGTGATGTTAGTCTGAGAGAAGGCCTTAGGAAAAGCAACCCCCAGTAATTCACCGATCTTATATTCCGTCACTGCTCGACCAGGGTTAAGTCTCAACCAGTTCTCTATTACCTGTGACCAGTAAGTCTTTAATGGTCCATAAACCGAAACGTCGAGAAACTGCAACCTGGATAATGTGTGCGGTGGGAACGTAAGTAAATGTATTTCCTTTTCTTTGGCCAACAAAACTGCATCTTTGCTGGTGTAACTTTCATGATTGTCCATCAAATCAAGACAGGGTTCTCAGGAGATGAGTGGACATACAATGCAAAGTGCTCCAAATATAGCAAAAACAGATCCTTTGTCATCCAAGCATTTCCAGACTAGCCACTTGCTATTCCATCAGTCGGGGGAGGGGGGGGGCTCCATCAAGAAGACTTTCTACAAAACGTGCTCGTGGGAAAATCAGAAAGGCTGGAATAAATTCTATCATGGCATTTATAGTGCCCACCATGGTCACCAGCTTTCCTCTCTCTTGGGAAGCCATAGCAACAAGCTGCTTTACTTCCTTTTGGCTTAGCAATCTTTGACACTTGGTCTGGACATTTGTGAGCCCAGTCTCATCACGGTTATAGATCCAGCTAGCAAGGAACTTGTATTTTGAATAAAACTCTCTGACTCTCTGTGTTCTCTGAGAACACGATTGAAACCAAGATTTCTCTGGATACTTGTAGGTTCTGGCCTTCAAAGCGAAATTGACGGATGCTTTCTAAGAAAGTCATACAGCCAGTCTTTGCCTGCAGACTTTTCTGTGTCCCAGCTTGACATATATGCAAGTCAGTTTCGTTATGCCATAAGCCAAGCAAGCTCTCTGGCTCTCTTCCTGGAGGGACCATAGTGCATTTGGGCTGCTTGAGGGATGCACTCTTCAAGTTGAAGCTCCTGCTCACTCGTAAATACTCGCCTGTTGTCAAAGGCGGGAGTGTAACTAAACTCTTCTTTTTCTTCATCTGTTCCATTACAAAACATAGTGGCATATGTGCTAAGAGTTGACTGCTTGACATTGTAAACTTCAGCAGCTCCTTGAAGTGGCATCCCATAAAGGTGAGCTCGTACTTCTTTCTTCATCTCCTCCTCATTCTAGACGTAAAGCAACGGATCAGCTTTTCTCGTTTTTTGCATACTACAACAAAAGAAGGAGTTTTTAGTTTATATATTAAGTTTAAGTTCTTTTAAGCTTATATATTAGGTAAGACTTAAATTTAATTGAATAATTAGAATATATGGGGCTTATGATTGAATACAGTTTTATGGAATATAGAAATAATATAGGATTTTGTACAATGTGAGGAAAAAAAAAGGAAAAAAATTATAGAGTTTAGATTTGAAGTATTTGAGATTTAGATTGTAGGGTTTAGATTTGAGGTCTTAGATTTGAAGAGTTAGATTTGAATTATTGGAGTTTATTTTATGAAAGAAAAATTGAGTAAATTTTTAGGGAATGTAGAAACAGTATGAGATTTTTATGAATTTTTAGATTATAGATTATAGATTTGAAGTAATTTTTTTAATGATTGTTTGGAACTTATTTTAAACTAGTGGAATTTATTTTATAATTTGAGGGGATACAATTCGCCTGGATTGTGAAATATTTAATTTTTGGGCGTTATTTTTTTAGGATTGTTCTAGCTAACTAATAACGCAAGGCCCAGCGAGAGTAGAAAAACGAAAGAAAGAAGTCAACATAAGATAAGGAGCATACTCTTGAAAGTTCTCTAGGCCTAAGCAAGCAAGAATACCATGGGACACAATGAACTAAACCTGTCCCAGTGTACCCCAGAACCATGTACCAAGTACATGGTTACCATGTAAGTGTGTCCCATGTACCAGAGTACCCTAACAGTATTAACTTACAAAAAAATTTAGATCCGCCACAAGATGGCAAAAGAACACAACAAAATTTATACCATCGAAAAGCTCATAAATTTCTCTATCTAATAGGTCATAAGCAATTTTCTAGAAGCTGCTTACCTAAGAGTACCGTAGAATTTTGCAAAACAAAAATATTTTTCAAAGACCACATAAAAAATTCTTACCTAAATTTTGTGATAGAAAGTTGCACTTTGCGACCACTGTACTACATCCACAGATAGTCCAAGAGATGGCATTTTAGGTGTGAATAGTGGCAGATTTTTAGCTTGAAGTTTTCTGTCAAAAGTACATGTGTCTCAACATACCCCTGTCCCAATGTACCTGACTCTCCCCTATATATGCGCTTTTAACTTTGGAGAGCCATTATCACTACCCATAGTAACCAAAAGTTTAAAAAGGTGTTTTGGAAAAAAACCTAGCAAGACATAAATTACCATTTTTGCTTATTCAGGAGTGGTATTCTGAAAAATATAATTAATGAAATAGTATGGAAATAAAGAAAATGAAAATGTAAATATAGTTAATGAAAAAATGAAGAAAACGTAAATGTAATTAAGTATAAAAATAAAGAAAATGTACAATTTTGAAAAAAATTCAGTTGCATGCATATCCAAACAATGAACAAGCATCACAGACCTTGTGAATGGTCTAAACACAATACCATTGCATTTCTTAGTGGATTATAGATAATGCCAAAGATGCTACAAATTGGCATTAAAAATAATTAATGTCATGAAACAGAATGTCTTATCTGGTTCAGTGAAGAAAAAGATATCGGGTCCTGCTCTTCATCTTCTTCCTTTTGTCTGGTACTTAACAAACATATTCAGTATTGCCACCATTTTTAATCCTTCTTCAGGTGATGAAATTACCATTCTTCTGGTATTAAAATTACTTACTGGCCAAAGCCCAGTGGGTGATTCCCTCTCTGAAGTTTTCTCCCTCGTTTTAAAGAAAATCCCCCAATCCTTCCTAATATGAGACTAAATGCTTGTAGAGCTTCAAATACCCAGCTGAACCTGTGTCCCCAAATTTTGACCATGAGGTACAAAAAATCTTTTGTCCCCTATTTTGTTTCCCATTTTAATAATTGATTTAACTTATGTTTTATGTTTATCCCCTAACATCTGTTTTATTATTGTATTTGTTCTGACATGCTTATGGCAGCTTTTGTGCTATTTTAGCACATTTTGATTGCCCTAACATCTGTTTTATTATTGTAATTGTTCTGACATGCTTATGCTAGCTTTTGTGCTATTTTAGCCAATAAGTCATATTCTATTCTATTCTAAGAATCACAACAAAAGTCACCATTTTATTCAGAATCTAATAATTCTGGAATAGATTCTATTAATGAAAAATTGATGAAACATGGATGAAAATTGGGAAAAAGAAGGAAATATTACTTAATAGTACTTGTTACATATTATAAAACAAGAATTTTGTCACTTCTAATCTTTGGTTTTCATATAGCATGGGGCTATACAAGATCAAGCAAAATTGTGAATCCATAAATACTTTTTGGCTTCAAATTTATAATGCAAAGATTTCTTAAGGTCATAATAGGTCAATGCCTTTAAGAGGGAGAAAAGGTGGGGGTAGGCATTTCAAAATACCCTCCTGTGATATACTTTGTGAAATTTTTAGTTTAGCTTAACTGTCTTCAACTTCACTACTTTGCTCAATCCCAATTTATAAGGTTTCAAAGATATGCAAATACATTTCCTGAATTTAGAAAAACCCATTGATATAGCTTAAAATTTTACTCAAATAAAAGGAATTGAAATTTTCAGAACTAAAAACACCCTAACATCTGTTTTATTATTGTATTTGTTCTGACATGCTTATGGTAGCTTTTGTGCCATTTAAGCAAATTTTGATTCCCATTTTGATAATTGATTTATTTTTTCTTTTATGTTTATCCCCTAACATCTGTTTTATTATTGTAATTGTTCTGACATGCTTATGCTAGCTTTTGTGCTATTTTAGCCAATAAATCATATTCTATCCTATTCTAAGAATCACAGCAAAAGTCACCATTTTATTCAAAATCTAATAATTCTGGAATAGATTTTATTAATAAAAAGTTGATGAAAGATGGATCAAAATTGGGAAAAAGAAGGAAATATTACTTAATAGTACTTGTTACATATTATAAAGCAAGAATTTTGTCATTTCTAATCTTTGGTTTTCATATAGCATGAGGCAATACAAGATAAAGCAAAATTGTGAATCCATAAATACTTTTTGGCTTCAAATTTATAATGCAAAGATTTTTTAAGGTCATTAGAGGTCAGTGCCCTTAAGAGGAAGAAAAGGTGGGGGTAGGTATTTCAAAATACCCTCATGTGATATACTTTGGGAAAATTTTAGTTTAGCTAAACTGACTTCAAGTTCACTACTTTGCTTAATCCCAATTTATAAGGTTTCAAAGATATGCAAATACATTTCCTGAATTTAGAAAAAAAAACCATTGATATGGCTTAAAATCTTACTCAAATAAGAGGAATTGAAATTTTAAGAACTAAAACCCCAGAAAAAGAAACTGATAACTGAAAATTAAGGTAAAATTTTGTTTTATCAAAATTTCAATAGATATAGACCTGTCAAGTAGACAAATTTCTAATACTCCAAAATCAGGGATAAGGTTTATATTAACACACTAATCAGATAGATAAAAAAAAAAACATACCACTAGCATCAGAATTTCATATTGAATCCAAATATAACACATTTCTGTTGCAAATTATTTTCAAAATTACTCCTAAGCTTCTTTAAGTTTCTTCAATTTTCCTGTTTTTTTTTTTTTTACAGAAACGTCATGGCTGCAATTCAATTTGAAAAATACAAAATTTTGCTGAAAGCTCTGATTTGAACTGAAATATACTAAATCTTGTTGAGTGGTGATTTGATATGAAAAATACTAAATCTTGTTGAGTGGTGATTTGATTTCAGAAATACTAAACAAGTTTGAATTATTCAGTTTTTGGGGAAAAACTTACCACTAGCTTCAGAATTTCATCCTGAATCTAAATATGGCTTTCATTTCTGTTGGAAATTATTTTAAAAATTGCTTCTAAGCTTCTTTAAAAACAGCAAAACTTCTTTCATCAAAACAAATACTTTATGGCAGCTAAACATACAGTTTTATAAATATCAGATAAATACCACTTAATGTAAACAAAGTAATCACCCATATCTAACTCTTCATCATCACTTTCTGAAGCCATAGCGGTGTCACTGTCTGGTGCTCTAGGGGCCCTATTGATTCCAGGGGGAAAGAGCTTTGCAGATTCAATCAAAAAATTATGAAGTCAGTCCTTTTGCTCAAAATTTTGCAGAAGTAAGATGCACAACACATACTGCTCCATGTATGCTGTTTGCATCCCTGGTCTTTTAGAATACTTTTTGAAGCTTCTCCACAGACTTTCTATATTTTGAGTATGAATGGAACAGTCCTGTGGATCAACAAAATTGGCTGAATGATTGATTTGGTAATGAGTATATCCAAGGCTGGACAATGTACTATAAGCTCCCCATTTATTACTGTAAATAACACTTCTAGGCTTAATATATTTTTTAATAACAGGAATTTAAGTTTCCTTGTTTCCTTGGAGGCCTTCTTGGCCATCAGTCAGGGGTACAATAATGTTTCTTTTGCTCTCTCTCTATTCCACAAAAAAACCAAACTTGTTGTAAAATCCTTCCCCTGTGGTACTTTCTTCTTGCCATTAAAGTTCCATCAATTTTAGCTTCAACACCCTGCCCTTCTATAGGTTCTTGGTTTCCTTGAGTAAAACTCCTGAGCAAAAAAACCTCCAGTCAATACTTGTTTTCTTACTTATTTGGAGTTCCTCAATAAGGAGTTCCTTCAAAAGTAGTTTAGCCTCTACATATTTCTATACTGGGTCCTATCACAATCCATTTTGAGAATATTTTTACTTTTGTAGGCTTACTTTTTGGTAGGTTTCAATTATTAACAGATATGTTTCAGTTAAGTTGGTATGCTATTGGATGTTTCAGTAATATTGTTTCCAATGTTTTCAGTTACTGTATGTTTTTGTTATGTCATTGACATTGTTATAGACTTTTTTATAATTGTTTTGTGCGACAAGCTTGTTAAAGCTTACTGTATCTTGGTATTAATATATAAATAAATATATAACAGTTTGATGGTCCCAATGATCTGACAGAAAGTGATTTACAAACATCAGGATTTGATGAGGCTTAATCCTGGCCTGATGCAAGAAACTCCCTTTTCTTTCAGATACTGAATAGCTGCAAAATCTTCTCTTTTTGATCTTTGGGATGACATAGCTCTTGCTGCATTTCCACATATTTTCAGATGTGTGATAGTTGTATGGTATTGCAGCTTTGGCACATTATTAGTGATGATAAGACACCATGAGTCCTGAAAAAGTTGTTGCTTGCTTCATCATTATTTATAAATCTGTTTATTGCAGTATAGTATGACATTTCACATGACTGGCACATAGACATTTTCTAATAACTGGCAATATACAAATCAGAACAGTTGAAAATGATATTTTTCTATCTGAGCAATCTGAATTTTTTTCTAGCTTTCAGCCTAAATATAACCAAAGTCCAAATTCTAAACTGTATCTTATTTCTGAATCAAGAACAAACTAAACAGGCAAGACCTATTTTGTACAGCTACACCCAAAGCTGGGTTAAGTTATGAAACTAGGTCACTTTATGCTGTTTGCATCCCTGGTCTTTTAGAGTGCTTTTTGAAGCATCTCCAGACTTTCTATATTTTGAGTAGGAATGGAACAGTCCTGTGGATCAACAAAATTGGCTGAATGATTGATTTGGTAATGAGTATATGCTTGGCTGGACAATGTACTATAAGCTCCCCATTTATCACTGTAAATAATGCTTCCACGCTTAATATATTTTTTAATAACAGGAATTAAAGCTTACTTGTTTCTTTGGAGGCCTTTTTGGCCATCAGTCAGGGGTACAATAATTTTTCTTTTGCTCTCTCTCTCTCTCTATTCCACCAAAAACCCAAACTTGCCATAAAATCCTTCCCCTGTAGTACTTTCTTCTTGCCATTAAAGTTTCAGGGATGCAAACAGCATACATGGAGCAGTATGTGTTGTGCTTCTTATTTCTGCAAAATTTTGAGCAAAAAGACCAACATCATAATTTTTGACTGAAGCTGCCAAGCTCTATCCTCCTGGAATAGACAGGGCCCCTAGAGCACCAGTCAGTGACACCCTTAGTGCATCAGAAAGTGATGATGAAGAGTTAGATATGAGTGATTAGTTTGTTGACATTAAGTGCAATTTATCTGATATTTACAAATCTGTATCTGTAGCTGCCATAAAGTGTTTGTTTTGATGAAAGAAGTTTTGCTGTTTTTAAAGAAGCTTAGAATCAATTTTGAAAATAATTTGCAATGGAAATGAATGCCATATTTGGATTCAGGATGAAAATCTGAAGCAAGTGGTAAGTTTTTCCCAAAAAAATAAATAATTCAAACTGTTTAGTATTTCTCAAATCAAATCACTACTCAAGAAGATTTATTAGCCTATTTTTCATATCAAATCTCCCCTCAACAAGATTTAGTATATTTCAATTCAAATTGGAGCTTTCAGCAAAATTTAGTATTTTTCAAATTGAATCACTGCCATGACATTTCTATGAAAAAAAAACAGGAGAATTGGAGAAACTTAAAGAAGCTTAGAAGTAATTTTGAAAGTAATTTGCAACAGAAATGAGTGTTATATTTCGATTCAGGATGAAATTCTGATGCTAGTGGTATGTTTTTTTTTATCAATCTGATTAGCCTTTTAATATAAACCTTATCCAAAATAAGAAGATGGTAACATTGAAGCTTGGCAATACCTTGCTAGAATATGCTTTTGGCCCTGGATTCATTACTGAATGTTTATATTTCTCTAACCTCCAATTTCTAAGATAGCAAAAACTAGATTAACTAGATTACTTTAGTCTGTAGACCTATCCCTGAAAATTTCATTTTTCATAACCTAACCACATTTCAAGAAGGCAAAAAGTACCTCACATAGAATTTTACCAAATGAATTAGCCTACAACAAAACTCTTTTTAGCTTTATAAAATTGCTTAATCTGGATTTATAAGGTCTGAAAGATATGTCAATCCAATTCCTAAATTTTGAAAATACCAAATTAACATGGCTTAAAATTCTACTCAAATAACAGGAATTAAATTTTCAGAACTAAAATCAAAGAAAAGGAAACTGAAAATTAAGATAAAATGTTGTTTTGTCAGAGTTTCAATAGGTAGGCCTATACCTGTAAAGCAGACAAAATTCTAAGACATAGAAACTGGAAGTGGGTTAACATAGAAGCTTGGCAATACCTTCCCAGAGTATTTTTTTTGGTAAATTTCTACCAAATCATATTATTGAGTTAGGAATAAAGTGAATACACTATTTGATACCTTTTTTTATGCTTATTACGAATATAATAAACATTTCTATCGAAAATGAATTTCAGCCCCCCCCCCCTATATATGCCAATTCAGGGTTAGGTTAGGTTGTAGAAATATATAACCTGAATTGGCATATATAGGGGGGGGGCTAAAATTCATTTACAATAGAAATGATTATTATATCCATAATCAGCATAAAAAAGGCGGTAAAGTTCTACAAAATCATATTATTGAGTTAGGACTAAAGTGAATACACCATTCGATGCCTTTTTTTATGCTGATTATCAATATAATAAGCATTTCTATCGGAAATGAATTTCAGCCCCCCCCCCTATATAGGCTATACTGAAATGTAACCTAACCGGTCAATATATACAAAATCATATTATTGAGTTATGACTAAAGTTAATACACTATTCAATGCCTTTTTTTTATGCTTATTACATATATGATAAGCTTTTATATTAGAAATTAATTTCAGCCCCTCCCCCCCCCCCCTATAAATGCAACTTCAGGGTTAGGTTAGGTTTAGCCGATGTCAGGGGGGGGGCTGAAATTCATTTCTGATAGAAATGCTTATTATATTTGTAATCAGCATAAAAACAGCAGTCAATATATACCAAATCATATTATTGAGTTAGGACTAAAATGAATACACCATTCGATGCCTTTTTTTTATGCTGATTACAAATATAATAAGCATTTCTATTGGAAATGAATTTCAGCCCCCCCCTATATAGGCCAATTCAGGGTTAGGTTAGGTTGGTTTAGGTTAGGCTAGGTATAGCCTATATAGGGGGGGGGGCTGAAATTCATTTCCGATAGAAATGCATATTATATTTGTAATCTGCATAAAAAAGGCAT
This sequence comes from Artemia sp. Qi Xiang Cuo, assembly GCF_049724085.1. Taxonomy (NCBI): domain Eukaryota; kingdom Metazoa; phylum Arthropoda; class Branchiopoda; order Anostraca; family Artemiidae; genus Artemia; species Artemia sp. Qi Xiang Cuo. Next base: position 39,418,398 of record NC_142814.1, on the reverse strand, counting down.
TGAATGGTGTATTCACTTTATTTGAAACTCAATAATATGATTTGGTATATATTGACCAAAAAGGCATTGAATGGTGTATTCACTTTAGTCCTAACTCAATAGCCTAATATGATTTCGTGGATATTGACCACCTAACCTAACCCTGAATTGGCATATATAGGGGGGCCTGAAATTCATTTCCGATAGAAATGCTTAGGCCTATTATAGGCCTATTCATAATCAGCATAAAAAAAGGCATCAAATGGTGTATTCACTTTAGTCCTAACTCAATAATATGATTCCGTAGAACTTTACCAAAAAAGGCATCGAGTGGTAGCCTATATTCACTTTATGCGTAAGTCAATAATATGATTTGGTAGAAATTTACCATTTTTTCACCCTGGATTCATTACCTAAAGTTTCATTTTTCTAACCTGAACCATTTCCAAGACAAAAAAAGTAGTTAAACCTGATATATAACAAGACGAGCCTATTTAGACTTATCAACAATTTTATTTTGCACAAGTCCAAGCAATAATCTCAATTTTTTGCTAAGTTGCGTTTTTGAAGTTCAAATATAATGCCTGCTACAGACAATGTTACCAGATTTGAAATTAGGACTGTTCTTTCTTGAGCCCAAAATTGTGCATTTTTTGGACAAAATTATGCTACACTTTTTTTTTATCTTTTCTCCGATTTTACAAACAAGTTAATCAGTTGTATGTTGATATCTACTTTTAAAAAAGACAAGACTGACTCTGTCCTATATTCACGAAACCCCGAATGCAGTATATTTCAGGCAGGAGTATATGCTATTACAAAGGCCTTAGAATTTCCTGAAGAATGTGAAGAAGAAAAATTTACTGAAGAATGTGAAGAAGAAGAGCAAATACTAACATCATGCCAAAACCAATTAGAGAATTCATAAAGTGCTACCTTAAGCTACATGGAGCAACGGAGAAGAAGAAGATTTTCCTTCAGTGGATTCCCACTCACACTGGAATCATAGGGAATGAAATTGCAGACACGTATGCTAAGTCTGCAGTTGAAGTTGGAATAAGTTTGAATGAATTGGACACCCCTCAAGAATATATGATGTTCGGGAAAGTAATTCAAGAATTGAACCAAGAAGGCTTTCTATCAAACAGGGATTCAACTGGAAATTTGTTCGTTACTAAGAAAAATCAAAGGAAAATAGAAACTAAATTGTACAAAGGATTAAATAGATTTGAAGCAAAGAAAATATTCCGCTTTTGATCAAACCATGCAGGATTAAGATATTATAAAGCAAGATTTTGAGGAAAAAATGACAATTGTCCCAAATGTAGGAGCTTAGAGACCATTGAACACTTGTTAATAGAGTGCCGTGAGAGCAAAAAAATTCTTTCTTATTCTGTGTTCGATTGCGATAGGGACAACACCCTTTCGGCTAATTCAGCCATAGTTAGAATAACGTTTCTGTCAGTGAAGTTTTTCGTTTCGCGTATTTTTATCCACATCAAATATGTATTCATTTTGCGTTTTTGTTTTTGGAGTCACTAAAACATGATAGCTTGTGTCACTTAAAGTCAACACCTGTTAGTTTTTGTATGAGACTTGAAAATCGGTTCACGACAACACTTGGAGATTGAAGACTTGTTCTTATGTTTCCTAGGGCTATCTTGATATTTACAAATTGAAGGGACTTCAAAAAGGATCACTGTCCTGACAATCGTCCTAATAAATTTTTTGACATTATTCAGTTTCTTAGCTGTAGCAGAAGCAGCATGAAAATGGACTGAATGGCAAATCTATTTAAAAGTACCGGGTTTATTTTACTTTTAGACGTGATGTTATAAGCGTTTTTACATTTTCTTATATTAAGCTACGATTATGCTGTTTTAAGGAGGATCATGCTTGGATACTTTTGCTTTCTAATTATAACAAGTTACGCAAAATTATACTACATCTAGAAAATCTAAAAAAATCTAGAAAATTATTCATCAGAAAATCTAAAATCCTTCGTCGTTCAAAAATTCTGTTTTAGCAGTAAAAAAACTAAAAAAAAATTGGTAGGTGCCAGCCGTTTAATGTCCGTCTCTTGTCCAATCCAATTGGTAAACCGTTTTTCACTTATTCTGGCTGGTGCTGCTTCAGTGTCTTTTCTCTTCTTGTGTGGTTTGCTTCCAAAGGTTTGATTCTGTTTTTTTTTTTTTTATTTATTTCTTATGAGCACTGAAGACAACTTGGCGGAGGTCCTTGTCAAAATATTTGCTTTTTTCGTGTCATATTTTGCCACTGGCTGGCACAACCCTCGTTTTTCTCAGTTTTTTTTCTATTTGATTGTATTTTTCATTTATTATCGTTTTCTTCTTTGTTTCATACGTCATGTATAGCCAATGTTGTCTTAGAATGAATTTACGTAGACGCTTCGAAGAAAACGCAAAAGGACTCAAAAGAATTAATTTTTTTGCGAAAGAATTATTTTTAACAACAAACTATATCTATTTACTTTGCTTCATTTACTTTGTGAGCTTCTCTGGAAGCAATATTTTTTTATTTTGAAAACTTCATCACTCTTTAACCTAACATCGATAGTTAAACTAAGCTGCGAAACTTATGGAATTTGAAAATAAATATGTAAACCAAAAAAATCGACAATTCCTGCTCGAAGTTCGAAGAAGTTTTTTAGTCAAAGTTTCATTTAAGTTTTCAGATAAATTAAAAAAATTTCTGTATTGGCAAAAAATTGGGTATAAGAGTAGCAAATCAGAAAAATTATGTAAAAGTTTTTAAATTTATATTAGGAATGATTTCGAATATATTAAGAATTTTTAATCTTTGATGATGGTATATTTAAATAATTGTTTTGGCGTAGAAAGAAAAGAATAATCAACATTTTGTAACAATATTCTAAAGAAATCGATTTTGTGAAATCCTAAAAAGTTTGGAATAAATACTTCGAGTAATTATATTTGTTTATAAACTGTGAATAAAATGAGTTCTCATTTGGAAAACATGAAAATTTTAAATTTTCGGCTCGTTTTCAGATGTTTTAATTGTTTAAGGTCTTATTCCGTTCTTAATTACGAAAGAATCTATAGTAAAAAGGAAAAAAGATCAGAGAAAAGAGTAAATTGTCAATAATCAAGTTGCCTGGCTATTTTACGATGTTGTAATAAAGATAATGCAAACTTTTTTTTGTACTAATGGATGCTAGTGAAGGCTCTGTACTGAATTGTATACACACAAAATGAAGTGTTAAAAGCATCAGAACGGACAATTGAGAGTATAGAAAATGAAAATACCAATATCAGTCAGTATGGAAGAATGTTTATCCATGTGATTGTTCATTTTCTTCTTTCTTCGTCTGGAAGTAGTTGAATTAGCCAGGCTGCTGTAAAAACCTCAGACAGGGTTAATTAAATTTGTAACACAGTTATTTATTGTTATAAGTAGCGAAAGGGATCACCCCACATCCAAGTAAAATTTTCGTCTTCAACCGGAGCCACACAGGCATCAAAAATTGCTTCACGAACTTGGGGAAAAGAATACTCTCGAAAATGTTTTATATTAATTTACAAAAAGAATAATTAAAAAATATATACATTTAAATTTTTTGTAAGCAATCTTATGTTATAGATAAAAAAATATATCGTTTCATTGCATTACCAATCAGTTGCGGTGATTTACTTTCTTCTAAATTAATCTTAGAGCCGAGATAGTGAAAAAAGCCATATACTAATCTTACCAACACAAAATTACTAAAATTAACACAGCACTAACTATTGCAAGAATATACGCTGAAAAAATCTTGCCAAAATTTCTCATGCAAAAATCTTACCCTCTTATAAGACTAACCCCACTTATTTTGCAACTATCATGAGTAACAAAAAAGAATAAAATATGACATTTTGATTCGGCGACGGAGAGGGGGAAAGATAGCTTTTACTATTTTACAGATATGTACGCGGATGGTGGGCCTATAGCTTAGAGTTGCATATTACAATATTTTGCCAAACAGATTGAGGAAAGGGGCGCTAAGACAACTTTCCTTTCCAGAACAATGGCACATTTTTTTCAAAGGAGCAATAGCTCTGTTTTTACTATTTTGAAGGATCAGAAGCTCTGTGAAGATGTAACATTAAGGCTCAAACATTGTGGTATTTAGTAATGTTACATTCGTGTAGGCTCTTTCACACCAGGCAAACAAGGTGTTGAGCAATAGTCTGGAAAAAGTACTTCCCCCTATCCAAATCAATTTAGACCCTTAGTTGGCAGCAGGAATAATGTTGACCTCCATTAATACTCTGCTTTTTTAAGAAAGAAGAGAAAATGTGGGTCCGTTCAATCTTCAGTCAAAGGAAAGAGAGGAGAAGGGCCAAATGAGACTGGGTAATATTGCTACAGACCCACAGACCAAATGATATTGCTATCTGAATTTTTGTGTGTGGAAAGATTACATAAACTGTTCATTAAAAGAGAATAAGCATATGCAAATAAAGTGACATGCTGTTAGAGAAGGGCTAGTCAAATATCAATTTATCACTTAATTATAAACACTTCACAACGAAATTAATGAGTGTAATTATATTGATTTCTTTCACACTGCTGTGTATCCAGTAAAAATCACAATAGCAATATCATATCCAAACCTGTTTCTACCAGCCTTTGGGTGGCATTGCACTATGTCAACTATAAGGCGCTATAAGATATGTCAGTAAAATATTTAAAATACATAAAATAGGTAAAATTCCAATTTTACGGGGGTCCGTAAAATTACGGTAAAATACACAATTTTGCCAATTACAACACTAGATTAATCCAATATTTCTCGTTTCTTTAGTTCTGCATTGGTTTCCCCAAGGATATATAATCACTCAAAAGGACCTCACCACATTGGAAAAATCTCTTAATGAGCAGACATCCTCCCCTTATCCCCTGAGTAGGAATTCTGGTGATAATCATAGTTTTAAGGATTTGCTTCTCTGAGGAGAGACCAAAAACTACATACAGCTTCGTTCACAATGTTTGAATCCAAATTATATGCAAAGAAACTTTCAAAGAAGGGGAGAAAACATTATAGGAAGAATAAAATGGATTTTACTGGGGGGTTTACTCATTCCCGGATATACACCGTGACTAATTGGGGGGTGGGGGAAGTAATAGCCATAGGAATGAACAAGTTAAAACAAAAGGCAAACGAAAATCACTGAAAAAATGAACAAAAATATTCCACAAATCAATTAGTGAAGTGAAAAAAATATAAAAATGAGTAGCGAAAAACGAAGGAACGGTTTACAATAGGGTTCAGCAAGACAACAGAAATTGTTACTGTACACTATGAGCTAGCAGGCTTTTTCTAAGAATGGGTTCTTATATGATTATTAAGATTTAATTTAGAAGAATATTCTCTCTTGCATATATCACACTTAAAAGGTTTCTCCCTAGTGTGTACTCTTTGGTGCCCAATCAAATTGCTTGAATGAGAAAAAGCTTTTTCACATACTTCACATTTATAGGGTTTCTCACCAGTGTGTATTCTTTGATGGTAATTTAAACTGTTTGACCGAGAAAAAGTTTTCTTACATACATCGCATTTAAAGGGTTTTTCACCCGTGTGTACTCTTTTGTGATTAATCAAACTGCTTGACTCAGAAAAAGTTATCTCACATACATCACATATAAAGGGTTTGTCATCCGTGTGTATTTTTTGGTGCCTAATCAAACTGCCTGACTCAGAAAACGTTTTCTCACATACATCACATATAAAGGGTTTTTCACCCGTGTGTACTCTTTGGTGCCCAATCAAATTGCTTGAGTGAGCAAAAGTTTTTTCACATACTCCACATTTATAGGGTTTCTCACCAGTGTGTATTCTTTGATGGTAATTTAAACTGTTTGACCGAGAAAAAGTTTTCTCACATACATCACATTTAAATGGTTTCTCACAAGTGTGTACTCTTTGGTGCTGAATCAAACCACTTGACTAAGAAAAAGTTTTGTCACATACATCAAATTTAAAAGGTTTCTCCCCTGTATGCATTCTTTGATACCTTTTCAAATTACTCAAAGAAGAAAAGCTCCTGTCACATACATCACAAATATATTGCTTTATCCCTGTATATGTTTCTTTACATCTTTTCAATATTCTGGGTTTTCCACTACACAAGGAACTATTCAAATATATCCTATGATTGTCCAAGTTTTTGCTTCAGAATCCGATTCGAATGAATTTAAGCATACAATTGCAGAAGGATAATTTACTAGCTACAAAAATTGTCCCTCATAGATTTCAGAAAATTTTGCCCTATCCCTAATTTCCGTGAATAAGTTTCCCCAGCCCTAATATAGAAAGGTGCATACAGGTAACTGCAAAAGGATCTCAACTAATTATCACACTTATAAAAAACCAGTCATGATTGCGTCTCAGGTTTTAATCAAGGCTTTTTTATCATTGTTATTATCATTTGCTTAATTATAGTTATATACTTAATTTTAATTTAATAATCATATTTTATTTTCTCTTAAAATTTATGATCACTCCTTGTCTTGTATTTTTTTTTTTTTTTTTTTTTTTAGTCCCGATAACGTATTATAACAAATTAATAAAACATTAATCTTTCTATTTAACCGGTATTTGAAACTATCATTTTTGTTCTGAGCCCCCAAAGTGCTATTTTAACCTCTAAGCTCAATATTATTTATCGTGTTTTTTTTATTTATTATTTATTATTTATCGTGTTAAATTATGTAACAGCTAGTGATGTACTTCCCTGTAGTTCAGCCTTCTCTGTCATATTCTTCACCCTCATGATTGGTTTTGGGCAAAAGAGTTTTCGTTGACCCACACCATCAGAACTGTACACAGTAGAATGAATTACCTCTATAGTAAAAAAATGTTTTATTACATTTAAATAAGGTGAAAACGATTCAATAATTAGACATCAGAGCAATTACAAATGATAGGTGAACATTCTGCAACTGTTACCTGTTTGGGATCTACACTGCCGACCACTTTCGAATGAAACAAAAATGAAAGAACGAAACTTAAAATTAGTTTCACTTCATAGAAAAATTAGAACTGGATTAATAATATGACAAATCTTTATCAGCTTTAAAACTTGAAAGTCATACGGGATTAAAAAAAAATTGGCAGGTTTTAAGGAATAATTTCCTTTTTTATTCCTCCGCCCTAGTTCAAATTATATTAAACTTTTATCATAATTTAACTTTGAAAACTAATTTAACACCAACGTTCCATAAACTAGGAAGGCCATTGTACGAATAAACTCATAGACAGCAGAAAATAATTATTTAGTTCTAAAAATGGGGATACAGGGACAAGTGCCACCCCCCCCTTTCACCGTGATTTCTGAGCAAACTTTGGTTCAGAGAGTGCTCAATTGATTGGAAACTGAAAGTTTTAGTTCACTTTTTAAGAGTCAAAAGAGATCAGAGGGTGGCCATCCCCTCCCCCCCCAAAAAAAAAATTGCCCAAATGCATCCAATAACAATTTTGAGATAGCCATTTTGTTAAAAATAGTTAAAAGATCATATAAAAAAAACTCCAGTGTTGACTCCCCCCCACACATGGCCTAGGGGACGGCGTTGTAAGTAATGCCCTGGGGGTATATATGGCTCTTATGGAAGGGATGCTCGTATAAACTTCAGAGAGGGCTTTTTGACTGGAAACTGAAGTTCTAGTTCACTTTTTAAGAGTTAAAAGATATCATAGGGCAACTACCCCCTCCCCCTCCATGACCTTTTCCCTATGTTATGCCCTGGGGGCATATATGCTCATCCAAACTTCAGAGAGGGCTCATTTGATTGGCAATTCAAAGTTCTAGTTCAGTTTTTGAGAGTAAAAAGAGATTTGAGGGCAACAAGCCCCCCCCCTTCGCCCCTTTTCTCAAATCCATTCAATAAAATTTTGAGATAGCCATTTGATTGGAAATTGAAATTTCTAGTTCACTTTTTAGAGTCAAAAGAGATCACAGGGCAACTAGTCCCCCTCCCTTCCAGGTCCTATTTTCCTCAAACCAGTCTGATAAGAACTTAAAGAGTTATTTTTTTAAATGATTCAAAGATCATATAACCAAAACTCCGGGGTCAACACAATCCCTCAGGGCCTTGGGGCAGGCATTGTAAGTTATGCCCTGGGGGCATATTTAGTTCTTATGGAAGGGATGCTTATATAAACTTCAGAGAGTGCTCATTTGATTGGAAATTGAAAGTTCTAGTTCACTTTTTAAGAATCAAAAGAGATCCAAAGGCAGCTAGCCCCCCCCCCCCCCACCACTCGTGCCTTTTTTCCCTAAATCTTTATGATTAACATTTTGAGATAGCTATTTTGTTATACATAGTTCGAAGGTCAGATAAGAAAAAATCCAGTGCAGATACAACCTTCCGGGGCCTGGGGACAGGCATTGTCAGTTATGCCCTGGGGGAATATATTGTTCTTATGGAAGGGATGCTTATATAAACTTCAGAGAGGGTTCATTTAATTGGAAATTGAAAGCTCTAGTTCACTTTTTAAGAGTCAAAAGATATCTGGGCCAGCCCCTCTCCTCACGTCCTCTTTTCCTCAAACCCATCTAATAAAAATTTTCAGATAGCTTTTTTGTTATAAATAGTTCAAAGGTAAGAAAGGAAAAACTCCGGTGTAGATACAACCCCCCCGGGCCTGGGGGCAGGCGTTGTCAGTATGCCCTGGGGGCATATGTGGTTCTTTGGAAGGGATACTTGTATATACTTCAGAGAAGGCTCATTTGAAAGGAAATTGAAAGTTCTAGTTCAGTTCTTGTGAGTCGAAAAAGATTGGAGAGCAACTAGATACCCCCATACCCTTAAGTAAAGGCCATATTGCTCCAATGTTTGATTATTATTTGTTTATTTTTCTGGTTTCCCCAGAGGCACTTCATATGGAATGGGTCGTCCCATACACTTTGGAGGGGGCTAATTTGATTGGAAATCGAAAGTTCTAGTGCCCTTTTTCAGAATGTAAAGCGATCAGAGGGCAAGTAGCCCCTTCCCCACGCCCTTTTTTCCAAAATGCATCTGCTAAAAATTTTGAGATAGCCGTTTTGTTATAAATAGTTCAAAGACCATATAACAAAAATTTTGGTGTCAACACAACCCCCCAGGGCCCAGGGGCAGGCGTTGTAAGTTACGCCCTGGGTGCATATATGGTTCTTATGGAAGGAATAATAATATAAACTTCAGAGAGGGCTCATTTGATTGGAAATTGCAAATTCTAGTTCACTTTTTAAGAGTCTAAAAAGATTACAGGGCGACTAGCCCTGCCCTCCAAACCCTTTTTGTTCAAAACAATCTGAAAAGAACTTTGAGATAGCCATTTTTTTTAAATAGTTTAAAGATCATTTATCAAAAACTTTGGGTCGACAAAATCCCCCAAGGCCCAAGGGCAGGCGTTGTAAGTTATGCCCTGGTGGTAGGCTATATATGGTTGCTATGGAAATAACGCTCGTAAAAACTTCCAAGAGGGCTCATTAGTTTGGAAACTGAAGGTTCACTTTTTAAAAGTCAAAACAGGTCGGAGGGTAATCACCCCCCCCCATCCTTTTTTCCCAAATGCATCCAATAAAAATTTTTAGATAGTCATTTTGTTAAAAATAGTTCAAAGATCATATAACGAAAATTCCGGTTTTGACACAACTCCTCCCAGGGCCCGGGGGTAGGCGTTGTAAGTTATGCCCTGGGGGCATATATTGTTCTTATGAAATGGCTGCTCGTATAAACATCATAGAGGGCTCATTTGGTTGGAAATTGAAAGTTTTAGTTCACTTTTTAGGAGTCAAAAGAGATCAGAGGGCAGATAGCCCCCCCCCCTCAATGTCCTCTTTTCCTCAAACCCATCTGATAAGAACTTTGAAATAACCATTTTTTAATAGTTCAAAGACCAGATAAAAAAAACTTCGGGTCAACACAACCCCCTCCCCGCAGGACTCAAGGGTGGCGTTGTAAGTTATACCCTGGGGGCAAGTATACTTCTTAAAGAAGGAATGCTCATCAAAACTTCAGAGAGGGCACATTTGATTTGTAATTCAAAGTTCTAGTTCAGATTTTGAGAGTCAAAAGAGATTGGAGGGCAACTAACCCCCCCACGCTCTTTTTCCCCCCAATCCATCCAATAAAAACTTTTGCATAGCCATTTTGTTAAAAATAGTTATAGGTCCGATAAAAAAACTCCAATAAAACCCCCCAGCCCCAGGGACAGGCATTCTAAGTTATGCCCAGGGGCATATGTGTTTTTTATGAAAGGGATGCTTGTATAAACTTCATAGAGGGCTCTTTTGATTGGAAATTGAAAATTCTAGTTCACTTTTTAAGAGTCAAAAGAGATAAGAGGGCAACTAGCCCTCCCCCCCCAACACCTTTTTTCCCAAACCCATCAGATACAAATTTTGAGACAGCCATTTTGTTAAAAATAGTTCAAAGGTAATATAAGAAAAACTCTAGTGCCAATACAACCCTCCAGGGCCCAGGGGCAGAGATTCTATGTTATGGTCCAATGGCATATATGGTTCTTATGGAAGGGATGCTTGTATAGACTTTATAGAGGGCTCATTCGATTGGAAATTGAATTTCTAGTTCACTTTACAAGAGTCAACAAAGATCGGAGGGCAACTAGCCCCCCCCCAAGCCCTTGGGGGGCCCAAGCCCCCCCAAACCCATCTGATACAAATTTTGAGATTTTTTGAGCCATTTTTTTAAATAGTTAAAAAATTAAATAAGAACACTCCAGTGTCAACACAACCCTCCAGGGCCCAGGGGCAGGCTTTGTAAGTTATACTGTGGAAGTATATATGGTTCTTATGGAAGGGATATTTTGTATAAACTTCAGAGTGGGCTCATTTGATTGGAAATTTAAAGTTCTGGTTCACTTTTTAAGAATCAAAAGAGATCAAAGGGCAACTAGCCTCCCTTCCCTCCGTGCCCTTTTTTCCTCAAACCCATCCAATAAGAACTGAAAGCTATTTTTTTTTTAAATTGTTCAAAGATCATATAACCAAAACTCTGGGGTCAACACAATCCATCCCTCAGGTCCCGGGGGCAGGCATTGTATGCTATGCCCTGGGGGCATATGTGGTTGTTATGGAAGGGATGCTTGTATAAACTTCAGAGAGGGCTCATTTGAATGAAAATTGAAAGTTCTAGTTCAGTTTTCAAGAGTCGAAAGAGACTGGAGGGCAACTAGCCCCCCTCCTACGCCTCCCTTCCCCTAGAGATTTCCAATCAAATTAGCCCCCTCCAAGTGTATGCGACGACCCCTTCCATATGAAGTGCCTCTGGGGAAAACAGAAAAATAAATGAATAATAATCAAACATTGGAGCAATACGGCCTTTACTTAAGGGTATGGGTTTATCTAGTTGCTCTCAAATCTTTTTTGACTCACAAAAACTGAACTAGAACTTTCAATTTCCTTTCACGGGACAAAGTTGAGAATTTGAGATATCTTATTGGCAACCAGCATACACACAGTGCTTTTGATTTAGTTATAAAGCAACATTTAGTTTTAAAGCATAATGAGCAAATTGCATAATTATGGAGGGTTGACATGCCCCATATCCCTAGCGACACAGTTACTGGACCGTGCAACTACGCTGAAGAAAATAGTTACATCAAAAATTTTTGATTGAATGTGTTTGGAAAATTAATGTGCTTTGGGAGAGGGCTTCTTGTCCTCCAATCAGTTTTGGCTCTTAAAAAGGGCACTAGAACTTCTAATTTCCAATTGGATAAGCTCCTTTAAAAGTTTATATGATATTGCCATCTGAGCTAGCGCCGCACTGCCTATATTTTTGCTTATATGCTCTTTTGAAAACCTACCTACACATAGTTTTATCGTTCAGTTGAAAATCCCCCTAATCGCTCCCTAAAAGTTTCATCTTAATACCTTTGCTATCATTAGTTACAGCAATCACAGTAGTAACATTAACAGTATACACATAGTGCCTTCTGGCTAGGTCAAAACCCACAACAAATTACCCTGAAAGGTCCAACTTGGCTTTTCTTGAGATATTTTCGTGTCACCCTTTTGACAATGCTTGTAACCCTTTCGCCTTGCTACCAATAGCTTTAGTAGCAGTAGTAGTGGTAGAAAAATTAGTACTCATAGTTGTATCTTTAATAGAAGTGGTAATAGCATTTCCAATAAAAGCAGTATAAGTAAGAGTAGAAGCAGTAGAATTAGGATGCGAGTATTGTCTTTTGGTTAGTTCAGCATCCCCCACAACAAGTCCTCTAAGGTTCCACTTCACACACCAAACTGTTCTTAAGATATTGCTGAATTGCCCTTTTGGCAATCGGAATAGATACATAGATAATCTATTCAGTCACTAGGCCATACACAAACATTACAATGATTATATAACACAACAGCCAGTTTACACTTAAATAAATGGTATAACTACTAACAACAAACAAAAACCTTAAACCCATTATTTACATCTTTTTAAACCCTCTTTTATAAATCCAGTCACTGCTATAATCGTCTCCCGGGATGAAGATTTAAGGATCCCAGGAAAAAAACACTTCCCCATCACCTAAATACCTCAATCTCAAATTTGAAAGCCCCTGGCACACCTTCAAAAATGGAGTAAATTTTCTTCCTCCATAGCACATAAAGAGCAAGTATAACATGATCTCGGGCCCTGAGCATTTCTTTCAAATACTTTTAATCTACTTTTTAAGGGCGAACCATTCGCTCGGACCTGGAACCACAGACGCAAGTTTTCCGGTGGCAAATTCAGCTTAAAATAATATTCTAGTACAAAAGACTCTTTTATCTTAGAATACTGGTGCAAGGTTTCGGATTTTCGAATCTGTTACATGCCAGAGTTGGATCTCTTGATCCTCCTTAACATGTTTTAGCTTCCAATAAATTTCTTCTGGATCGCCTGTTGAACCAATACCTTCGTTGGACCAAGCGTATGAAAGTCCGGCTTTATCAAGGAGGGCTTTAGCATGGAACGGTCACGATCATATTTTACCTTGCTGCAATAATTCAAAATATGCGGCTTTCATAAGCCTCTCATTTGGCAGTTGGGTAATTTTCAGCCAAAATTTTTATAACTTGTAGTCACCTTTCTTTATGCAGCGAAAACAAACCTAGATCTCCCTTAAGTGCCTGTGTATGAGTTGTAGCATATATTCTAACCAATCTTTTATAATATTGTAATTGAACCATTTCTAATTGCAGGATCACCTCATATCTCCAAAGCTCCGCACCATAATGAATAGTAGGGCAAATTTTCGATTGAAATAAATAATTATGCATTTTAATATTTTTAATTTCATTGAAAGCTGAATTCCTTAAAACTGCTGAAGAAACCGCTTTGCCTCTACCCACCATTTCTTTCACATGATCCTTCCAATTTCCTTTATTATTTAATACAAACCCTAAATACTTAAAAGTTGTACTTTCTTTCAACTCAATACCCTTAAATAGAAATTTATCATTGTTTTTATTTGTCCCAAAAACTACAATTTCAGTCTTTTGGATATTTAATCTCATTTTCTTTTTTTTCCAAATAAACATCTAATATGTACAACAATAGGCCTCTTTTTTAGCACTAAGATCTTACATCTAATAACTTACATCTTTCGACAAAGATTATCGTTTTTTAACTCATCTTTGTTCTAAGATCTTACAGCTCACTGATGTTAGCAAAAAGTGTGAAGACCGCCACTGTTCTGTCATATAGAACAATGATGAGAGAACTTTGCATCATTGTTCTCAGACCGCTGATCAGAGCAGAATGATGAAAGATGTTTGAATAAAAACGACAAAAGATGTAAGATCTTTGTTCAAAGATTTCACTTTTAAGTGTTTTCTGACAAAAGATGTAAGATCTTGGCACATTGATGAGTGAAAAAACGCCCCTAATATTTGCAAAAATCACTACTTAATCTTAGCTGCTCTAGTCTCCGACAAACCTGCTCTTTACTAAATATAGCGCTTAATGCATTCTGTTCGCTCTCACTCCACTCTCTCTTTAGCTGTATACTTGGTGAAGTATAGCTAAACTGCAAAGAACTATATTCATTAACCCTACACTCAAGGTCTAAGCTTAAATTAATCGGTAGGTGGTCAGACAACTGAATATTCAAAACTTATACATTCAGTGATTACACATCCGAACGAAGGTCAACCAAAACATAATCAATTATACTAGGCCTCAGACCCGAAATACAAGTATAATTACCCTTTGACTTATCCACCCCAAACCTCCCATTTCCAATCCTAACTCCAACCTCCGAACAAAGTGCCAGGAGTTTTCTACCCCAAACATTAACTTTTCTTGTATCATCCATGCTCTTTCTGGGGATCCTATATATGAGTAACAACATCATAAACGGCCGGTATATCAACAACAGCTCAACCAAATCAGCTGTATAAGCATTAAAGTCTTCTACCAGCAATATTTTATGGGACATAAATTTACTACGAAAAACTGTAGCTTCTTTTTGTAATATAGACCATGTATCCTCTGCAGCATATGAGCTAGATTGCGGCGGGACATAAGCTGCACAAACCAACAATTTCAGACCTGAGTGACATACCAATCTAATCCAAACAAGGTTTTCTGATTCACTTTTCAGCTTATTAAAAGACAAAAAGAATTATTCTTTAAAAGCACTAAGATACCACGGTAATGCCGGGAGCTCCTTGACAGAGAACGGGCAACATGTTCGGTTATGAAACCGCGAAAAGATGGCACTTCATCAACACTGTGCCATGACTCTACTAACGCAACAAAATCAAATTTTGTTATTACAAGTTCCACTTCACTTTTTTTATTCCTTAGTCCTTGAACATTCCAAGACACAAACTTGATCACGTTTTCTCCGTTATATATATATATATATATATATATATATATATATATATATATATATATATATATATATATATATATATATATATATATATATATATAGTCTTGATGAAGGGATGTTCAACTGACCCAAAGCAATATGTTAATACTACTGGTGATACCAGTGCTAGTGCTATTACCGTCAATATAGTAGTAATAATATTACTACTGTGACTACTATTGTAACTATGCTTACTGGTATGAAGGTGAAATTTCCAGATATATTCAAGTAAAAGGATGAAATTAATCGCAAGAGACCTTCTGTATTCCGACTGCCAAAAGAGCATATCAGCAATTTCTTAAGAACAGTTTGGTGTGTGAAGCGGAACCTTAGAGGACTTGTTGTGGGAGATGCTGAACTAACCAAAAGACAATATTTGCATCCTAATTCTACTGCTTCTACTCTTACTTCTACTGATTTTATTGGAAGTGCTATTACCACTTTACCACTATTACCACTCAGTATTTCACTAGCATTCATTCAGTGAACACCTAGCTTGAAAACGGATATTTTATAGTCTCTGATCAATAAAGAACTGGTTTCTTCAACTAAACGGATTAAAATACAGGTGACATTTGTTGCGGACTTTTCTGGAGTAAACAAAATTGTAATTAATATTATTACCGGTGAACGAACTCGATTATCCTTGGACTTTGATATTTGACTATTCTTTAGTTTGGCGTTTTGTATTGCAATTTGCATAGTGATGTATTACAACCGGTGAACGAACTTGATTATCCTTGGACTTTGATATTGGTTTATTCTTTGGATTAGCGTTTTGTATTGCAATTTGCAAGTGATTTTTTGCGCAAAAAAAAAATGCAAAACACGCAGTGAACGAGTGCATAAGGATTTTTGAATAGCGGTACTCTTGGTAAAGCAAATGCGATGGAAGCAGCAGCGGTGAACCAAACATCTCCAGGAGATAAGTTTTAAGTTGGATCTCCTACAGAAATTGTTTTCGGACGTTTTAGAAATACAGCAGGAATTTATCAAGGTACGAGTACAATTATCTCAAGCCTTAGAAAATAACGAGAAAATGACAAGAGAGATGAGTGCTATGACTTAACGTTTGTCGGTAACAAATCGCAGAGCGGATTTGTTAGAAGCATAATTGAGGAGGGCGAATCTTATTTTGTATGATTTTATACCATCCCAGCGGCCTGGTAAAACGTTAAAGGAGGAAGTCATGGAACTATTTAAACAGGTATTTCGATCTTTTGATATATCAAGTTATGCAATTAAGGACGTTTACCGATTGGGTGCTACTGGACCATCCGGTGGTAATCAAGCTTAATGTGGTAGAATTGCGCGATTATATCTTACGTAATAATGGACCTTCGAGGATGTTTGGAGTTGAAGTTGCTCCCGATTATACCTACGCACAAAGAGAAGCCCGTAGGCATTTAAGGCCATTGCTGGATAGGGCTGTAGCAGAAGGAAGAAATGCTAAACTCAGAGGCACCAAGCTGTTCATTGAAGGGCGATCGCTTATGTACGATTTGGCAGTGGAAAAAGTTTTAGAAAGCATCGTAAACCAGGCTTCTCAGGCTAAAAATGCTAGTGTTAGCCAAGTTCCTAGTAGAGCAGCACCCCCCTCACCATCTGTTGCAGTAAATCAGCCCTACTTTGAAACTTCGGGGAGAGAAAATTCCGGTAGTGAAGACAGCGATACCGGTACAGTTGTAGACATGCAAGCTATGCCCCAGCGACCAAGAGTGCGTAAGAGTGTAGAAATAATCAGTCCCGATGATCTACGGAGAAATCCTCCAAAAAATGTTCATGGTGGCCGGGGAAGAGGTGATACTAGTGGTGGTAGCCCGTACCGTGGTAATATAGGAAGATCGACATATAACACACGTAAAGACTACTACAGGATGGATTTCAGTGAACCACAGAGAATTCCTCCAGAGACACCCTTCAATCTTGCAGCTGATCATAGTATAAACACAAATTGGCGGTACGCAGGCCATGCGCGAGAAAACGTGATCAAGTTTGTGTCTTGGAATGTTCAAGGACTAAGGAATAAAAAAAAGTGAAGTGGAACTTGTAATAACAAAATTTGATTTTGTTGCGTTAGTAGAGTCATGGCACAGTGTTGATGAAGTGCCATCTTTTCGCGGTTTCATAACCGAACATGTTGCCCGTTCTCTGTCAAGGAGCTCCCGGCATTACGGTGGTATCTTAGTGCTTTTAAAGAATAATTCTTTTTGTTTTTAATAAGCTGAAAAGTGAATCAGAAAACCTTGTTTGGATTAGATTGGTATGTCACTCAGGTCTGAAATTGTTGGTTTGTGCAGCTTATGTCCCGCCGCAATCTAGCTCATATGCTGCAGAGGATACATGGTCTATATTACAAAAAGAAGCTACAGTTTTTCGTAGTAAATTTATGTCCCATAAAATATTGCTGGTAGAAGACTTTAATGCTTATACAGCTGATTTGATTGAGCTGCCTGTTGTTGATATACCGGCCGTTTATTATGTTGTTCCTCATATATATGATCCCCAGAAAGAGCATGGATGATACAAGAAAAGTTAATGTTTGGGGTAGAAAACTCCTGGCACTTTGTTCGGAGGTTGGAGTTAGGATTGGAAATGGGAGGTTTGGGGTGGATAAGTCAAAGGGTAATTATACTTGTATTTCGGGTCTGAGGCCTAGTATAATTGATTATGTTTTGGTTGACCTTCGTTCGGATGTGTAATCACTGAATGTATAAGTTTTGAATATTCAGTTGTCTGACCACCTACCGATTAATTTAAGCTTAGACCTTGAGTGTAGAGTTAATGAATATAGTTCTTTGCAGTTTAGGTATACTTCACCAAATAGACAGCTAAAGAGAGAGTGGTGAGAGAGCGAACAGAATACATTAAGCGCTATGTTAGTAAAGAGAAGGTTTGTCGGAGACTAGAGCAGCTAAGGTTAAGTAGTGATTTTAGTGGTGAATTAGAAGCTAATTTTAATACGTTATTACTGGAGCTATCAGCACCAGTATTGAGTTCATTAAAACCAGTTAGTGAAAGTTTTTATGACCTTGATTGTTTAAGTAGTAAAAATTTGTTATCAGAGGCCCTAAATCGGGTAAAGCAAGCTAGTGATGAGGTTGAGAAAGCAACACTATTGGTTAGGTTTTTCGGGGCTAGGAGATGCCCTAAGAGATTAATAAAAGAAAAGAGATTTTAATACACGCCAAATCGAGCAAATGAGCCGTTTTTACTTGGAGAGTAATATGAAGGAATTTTGGAAAAGAGTAAACCAAAGACAAGGAAAAGCGCCAGAGGGGATCCCGGATCCAAATAGCTGGCCAGAACATTTCGCAAGTAAAGAAGAAGGAGATCTTAGTAAGTGTTTTGATGAAGAATTTGGGAATATTTGGGAGGAATATGATTACCCTATGAGGGAGGAAGATTACTCGTTAACAGAGGAGGTAGATATTGAGGAGGTTGCACATGTGTTAAGGAAATTGGATGGAGGAACAGCTCCTGGAATTGATGGAATTCCAACTCGTTTATATAAAAAGTTTTCAAGTTTATTTATGCCAATTTTTATACTGCCGTTTAATAGTGTGCTTTCAACAGGAATTTGGGTTTCAGGATGGAAGAAGTCTTTAATTTTACCTTTATTTAAAAAAGGGGATCCGAGGTTGCATTGCAGCTATAGGCCTATAGCTCTGGTACCATGTTTAAGTAAGATTCTAGAGAAATTGATTGATAATAGGCTAGCAAATAATTCGTGAGGAACAAGGTGAATTCAGGGAAGGATATAGCACAGTTGACAGGGTATTTGTACTTAAGGCGTTGATAGAAGAGTATAGTAGAGGTAAGAGAAATGTATTGGCTTTCGTAGATTTTGAGAGAGCATTCGATAGTGTTGATAGGATTTTGTTGTGCGTAGAATTGTTGAGGATAGGACTGCCCTGTGTTTTTGTTCGACTAGTGTGTGATATGTATAGGCTAACAAGAGGAATGGTTAAGGTAGCAGGGGAAGGGTTTTCGGATTTATTTAGTTGCGATGTAGGAGTTAAAAAGAGTAGCACCGTGTCACCGAGGCTATTTTGTTTATATATCAATGATATTGTTGAGTTTTTTGAGGAAAAATGGGAACCAACAGTGAGTTTAGGAAATTTAGCTTTGTCTCTGTTGTTATTTGCGGATGATGTGGCGCTGATAGCTAGCAGGGCCGAAGATTTGCAAATATTAGGGGCGTTTTTTCACTCATCAATGTGCCAAGATCTTGCATCTTTTGTCAGAAAACGCTTAAAAGTGAAAACTTTGAACTAAGATCTTACATCTTTTTTCGTTTTTATGCAAACGTCTTTCATCATTCTGCTCTGATCAGCGGTCTGAGAACAATGATGCAAAGTTCTCTCTTCATTGTTCTATATGACAGAACAGTGGCGGTCTTCACACTTTTTGCTAACATCAGTGAGCTGTAAGATCTTAGAACAAAGATGAGTTAAAAAACGATAATCTTTGCCGAAAGATGTAAGTTATTAGATGTAAGATCTTAGTGATAAAAAACGGGCCTATTGTTGAACATATTAGATGTTTATTTGGAAAAAAAAGAAAATGAGATTAAATATACAAAAGACTAAAATTGTAGTTTTTGGGACAAATAATAATAATGATACATTTCTATTTAAGGGTATTGAGTTGAAAGAAAGTACAACTTTTAAGTATTTAGGGTTTGTATTAAATAATAAAGGAAATTGGAGGGATCATGTGAAAGAAATGGTGGGTAGAGGCAAAGCGGTTTCTTCAGCAGTTTTAAGGAATTCAGCTTTCAATGAAATTAAAAATATTAAAATGCATAATTATTTATTTCAATCGAAAATTTGCCCTACTATTCATTATGGTGCGGAGCTTTGGAGATATGAGGTGATCCTGCAATTAGAAATGGTTCAATTACAATATTATAAAAGATTGGTTAGAATATATGCTACAACTCATACACAGGCACTTAAGGGAGATCTAGGTTTGTTTTCGCTGTATAAAGAAAGGTGACTACAAGTTATAAAATTTTTGGCTGAAAATTATCCAACTACCAGATGAGAGGCTTATGAAAGCCGCATATTTTGAATTATTGCAGCAAGGTAGAAAAAGATCGTGGCCGTTCCATGTTAAAGCCCTCCTTGATAAAGCCGGACTTTCATACGCTTGGAATGAAGGTCTTGGTCCAACAGGCGATCCAGAGGAAATTTATCGGAAGCTAAAACATGTTAAGGAGGATCAAGAGATCCAACTCTGGCATGTAACAGGTTCGAAAATCTGAAACCTTGTGACAGTATTCTAAGATAAAAGACTCTTTTGGACTAGAATATTATTTTAAGCTGAATTTGCCACCGGAAAACTTGTGTCTGTGGTTCCAGGTCCGAGCAAATGGTTTGCCCTTAAAAAGTAGATTAAAAGTATTTGAAAGAAATGCTCAGGGCTCGAGATCATGTTATACTTGCTCTTTATGTTGTACGGAGGAAGAAAATTTGCTCCAATTTTTGACGGTGTGCCAGGGGCTTTCAGGTTTGAGATTGAAGTATTTAGGTGATGAGGAAGTGTTTTTCCTTGGATCCTTAAGTATTCATCCGGGGAGACGATTATAGCAGTGACTGGATTTATAAAAGAGGGTTTAAAAAGATGTAAATATTGGGTTTAAGGTTTTTGTTTGTTGTTAGTAGTTATACCATTTATTTAAGTGTAAACTGGCTGTTGTGTTATATAATCATTGTAATGTTTGTGTATGGCCTAGCGACTGAATAAAGTATCTATGTATCTATTCCGATTGCCAAAAGGGCAATTCAGCAATATCTTAAGAACAGTTTGGTGTGTGAAGTGGAACCTTAGAGGACTTGTTGTGGGGGATGCTGAACTAACCAAAAGACAATACTCGCATCCCAATTCTACTGCTTCTACTCTTACTTATACTGCTTTTATTGGAAATGCTATTACCACTTCTATTAAAGATACAACTATGAGTACTAATTTTTCTACCACTACTACTGCTACTAAAGCTATTGGTAGCAAGGCGAAAGGGTTACAAGCATTGTCAAAAGGGTGACACGAAAATATCTCAAGAAAAGCCAAGTTGGACCTTTCAGGGTAATTTGTTGTGGGTTTTGACCTAGCCAGAAGGCACTATGTGTATACTGTTAATGTTACTACTGTGATTGCTGTAACTAATGATAGCAAAGGTATTAAGATGAAACTTTTAGGGAGCGATTAGGGGGATTTTCAACTGAACGATAAAACTATGTGTAGGTAGGTTTTCAAAAGAGCATATAAGCAAAAATATAGGCAGTGCGGCGCTAGTTCAGATGGCAATAACATATAAACTTGTAAAGGAGCTTATCCAATTGGAAATTAGAAGTTCTAGTGCCCTTTTTAAGAGCCAAAACTGATTGGAGGACAAGAAGCCCTCTCCCAAAGCACATTAATTTTCCAAACACATTCAATCAAAAATTTTTGATGTAACTATTTTCTTCAGCGTAGTTGCACGGTCCAGTAACTGTGTCGCTAGGGATATGGGGCATGTCAACCCTCCATAATTATGCAATTTGCTCATTATGCTTTAAAACTAAATGTTGCTTTATAACTAAATCAAAAGCACTGTGTGTATGCTGGTTGCCAATAAGATATCTCAAATTCTCAACTTTGTCCCGTGAAAGGAAATTGAAAGTTCTAGTTCAGTTTTTGTGAGTCAAAAAAGATTTGAGAGCAGCTAGATAAACCCATACCCTTAAGTAAAGGCCGTATTGCTCCAATGTTTGATTATTATTCATTTATTTTTCTGTTTTCCCCAGAGGCACTTCATATGGAAGGGGTCGTCGCATACACTTGGAGGGGGCTAATTTGATTGGAAATCTCTAGGGGAAGGGAGGCGTAGGAGGGGGGCTAGTTGCCCTCCAGTCTCTTTCGACTCTTGAAAACTGAACTAGAACTTTCAATTTTCATTCAAATGAGCCCTCTCTGAAGTTTATACAAGCATCCCTTCCATAACAACCACATATGCCCCCAGGGCATAGCATACAATGCCTGCCCCCGGGACCTGAGGGATGGATTGTGTTGACCCCAGAGTTTTGGTTATATGATCTTTGAACAATTTAAAAAAAAAATAGCTTTCAGTTCTTATTGGATGGGTTTGAGGAAAAAAGGGCACGGAGGGAAGGGAGGCTAGTTGCCCTTTGATCTCTTTTGATTCTTAAAAAGTGAACCAGAACTTTAAATTTCCAATCAAATGAGCCCACTCTGAAGTTTATACAAAATATCCCTTCCATAAGAACCATATATACTTCCACAGTATAACTTGCAATGCCTGCCCCTGGGCCCTGGAGGGTTGTGTTGGCACTAGAGTTTTATAGGACCTGGAAGGGAGGGGGACTAGTTGCCCTGTGATCTCTTTTGACTCTAAAAAGTGAACTAGAAATTTCAATTTCCAATCAAATGGCTATCTCAAAATTTTATTGAATGGATTTGAGAAAAGGGGCGAAGGGGGGGGGGCTTGGTGCCCTCAAATCTCTTTTTACTCTCAAAAACTGAACTAGAACTTTGAATTGCCAATCAAATGAGCCCTCTCTGAAGTTTGGATGAGCATATATGCCCCCAGGGCATAACATAGGGAAAAGGTCATGGAGGGGGGGGTAGATGCCCTATGATATCTTTTAACTCTTAAAAAGTGAACGAGAACTTCAGTTTCCAGTCAAATAGCCCTCTCTGAAATTTATACGAGCATCCCTTCCATAAGAGCCATATATACCCCCAGGGCATTACTTACAACGCCTTCCCCTAGGCCATTTGTGGGAGGGGGTCAACACTGAAGTTTTTTTTATATGATCTTTTAACTATTTTTAACAAAATGGCTATCTCAAAATTTTTATTGGATGCATTTGGGCAATTTTTTTTTTTTGGGGGGGGGATGGCCACCCTCTGATCTCTTTTGACTCTTAAAAAGTGAACTAAAACTTTCAGTTTCCAATCAATTGAGCACTCTCTGAACCAAAGTTTGCTCAGAAATCACGGTGAAAGGGGGGGGGTGGCACTTTTCCCTGTATCCCCATTTTTAGAACTAAATAATTATTTTCTGCTGTCTATGAGTTTATTCGTACAATGGCCTTCCTAGTTTATGGAACGTTGGTGTAAAATTAGTTTTCAAAGTTAAATTATGATAAAAGTTTAATATAATTTGAACTAGGGCGGAGGAATAAAAAAGGAAATTATTCCTTAAAACCTGCCAATTTTTTTTTTAATCCCGTATTACTTTCAAGTTTTAAAGCTGATAAAGAGTTTGTATATTATTCTTCCAATTCTAATTTTTCTATGAAGTGAAACTAATTTCAAGTTTCGTTCTTTCATTTTTGTTTCATTCGAAAGTGGTCGGCAGTGTAGATCCCAAACAGGTAACAGTTGCAGAATGTTCACCTATCATTTGTAATTGCTCTGATGTCTAATTATTGAATCGTTTTCACCTTATTTAAATGTAATAAAACATTTTTTACTATAGAGGTAATTCATTCTACTGTGTACAGTTCTGATGGGGTGGGTCAACGAAAACTCTTTTGCCCAAAACCAATCATGAGGGTGAAGAATATGACAGAGAAGGCTGAACTACAGGGAAGTACATCACTAGCTGTTACATAATTTAACACGATAAATAATAAATAATAAATAAAAAAAACACGATAAATAATATTGAGCTTAGAGGTTAAAATAGCACTTTGGGGGCTCAGAAAAAAAATGATAGTTTCAAATACAGGATAAATCGAAAGATTAATTTTATATTAAGTTGTTCTAATACGTGATCGGGACTAAAAAAAAAAAAAAAAAAAAATAAAATACAAGGAGTTATCATAAATTTTAAGATAAAATAAAATATGATCATTAAATTAAAATTAAGTATATAACTATAATTAAGCAAATGATAATAACAATGATAAAAAAGCCTTGATTAAAACCTGAGACGCAATCATGACTGGTTTTTTATAAGTGTGATAATTAGTTGAGATCCTTTTGCAGTTACCTGTATGCACCTTTCTATATTAGGGCTGGGGAAACTTATTCACGGAAATTAGGGATAGGGCAAAATTTTCTGAAATCTATGAGGGACAATTTTTGTAGCTAGTAAATTATCCTTCTGCAATTGTATGCTTAAATTCATTCGAATCGGATTCTGAAGCAAAAACTTGGACAATCATAGGATATATTTGAATAGTTCCTTGTGTAGTGGAAAACCCAGAATATTGAAAAGATGTAAAGAAACATATACAGGGATAAAGCAATATATTTGTGATGTATGTGACAGGAGCTTTTCTTCTTTGAGTAATTTGAAAAGGTATCAAAGAATGCATACAGGGGAGAAACCTTTTAAATTTGATGTATGTGACAAAACTTTTTCTTAGTCAAGTGGTTTGATTCAGCACCAAAGAGTACACACTTGTGAGAAACCATTTAAATGTGATGTATGTGAGAAAACTTTTTCTCGGTCAAACAGTTTAAATTACCATCAAAGAATACACACTGGTGAGAAACCCTATAAATGTGGAGTATGTGAAAAAACTTTTGCTCACTCAAGCAATTTGATTGGGCACCAAAGAGTACACACGGGTGAAAAACCCTTTATATGTGATGTATGTGAGAAAACGTTTTCTGAGTCAGGCAGTTTGATTAGGCACCAAAAAATACACACGGATGACAAACCCTTTATATGTGATGTATGTGAGATAACTTTTTCTGAGTTAATCAGTTTGATTAAGCACAAAAGAGTACACACGGGTGAAAAACCCTTTAAATGCGATGTCTGTGAGAAAACTTTTTCTCTGTCAAACAGTTTAAATTACGCATCAAAGAGTACATACTGGTGAGAAACCCTATAAATGTGAAGTATGTGAAAAAGCTTTTTCTCATTCAAGCAATTTGATTGGGCACCAAAGAGTACACACTAGGGAGAAACCTTTTAAGTGTGATATATGCAAGAGAGAATATTCTTCTAAATTAAATCTTAATAATCATATAAGAACCCATTCTTAGAAAAAGCCTGCTAGCTCATAGTCTACAGTAGCAGTTTCTGTTGTCTTGCTGAACCCTATTGTAAACCGCTCCTTTGTTTTTCGCTACTCATTTTTATATTTTTTTCACTTCAGTAATTGATTTGTGGAATATTTTTGTTCATTTTTTCAATGATTTTCGTTTGCCTTTTGTTTTAACTTGTTCATTCCTATGGCTATTACTTGCCCCACCCCCCAATGAGTCACGGTGTATTTACGGGAATGAGTAAACACCCCAGTAAAATCAATTTTATTCTTCCTATAATGTTTTCTCCCCTTCTTTGAAAGTTTCTTTGCATATAATTTGGATTCAAACATTGTGAACAAAGCTGTATGTAGTTTTTGGTCTCTCCTCAGAGAAGCAAATCCTTAAAACTATGATTGTCGCCAGGATTCCTACTCAGGGGATAAGGGGAGGATGTTTACTCATTAAGAGATTTTTCCAATGTGGTGAGGTCCTTTTGAGTGATTATATATCCTTGGAGAAACCAATGCAGAACTAAAGAAACGAGAAATATTGGATTAATCTAGTGTTGTAATTGGCAAAATTGTGTATTTTACCGTAATTTTACGGACCCCCGTAAAATTGGAATTTTACCTATTTTATGTATTTTAAATATTTTACTGACATATCTTATAGCGCCTTATAGTTGACATAGTGCAATGCCACCCAAAGGCTGGTAGAAACAGGTTTGGATATGATATTGCTATTGTGATTTTTACTGGATACACAGCAGTGTGAAAGAAATCAATATAATTACACTCATTAATTTTGTTGTGAAGTGTTTATAATTGAGTGATAAATTGATATTTGACTAGCCCTTCTCTAACAGCATGTCACTTTATTTGCATATACTTATTCTCTTTTAATGAACAGTTTATGTAATCTTTCCACACAAAAAAATTCAGATAGCAATATCACTTGGTCTGTGGGTATTACCCAGTCTCATTTGGCCCTTCTCCTTTCTTTCCCTTTGACCGGAACCACATTTTCCCTTCTTTCTGAAAAAAGCAGGGTATTAATGGAGGTCAACATTATTCCTGCTGCCAACTAAGGGTCTAAATTGATTTGGATAGGGGGAAGTACTTTTTCCACACTATTGCTCAACACCTTGTTTGCCTGGTGTGAAAGAGCCTACACGAATGTAACATTACTAAATACCACAATGTTTGAGCCTTAATGTTACATCTTCACAAAGCTTCTGATCCCTCCAAATAGCAAAAACAGAGCTATATATATATATATATATATATATATATATATATATATATATATATATATATATATATATAGATATATATCAGTTGATATACATCAGCAGACGACCGCTATATAGGTGGTCAAAATATCCAGGCTTTTGTACCTGTTTTCCCTATTTCAATAAATGGACTTATCTCCATTTGAACGTTTATTTGTTAACCTCATTCAAGTACAAAGGGGAAAGGGGCATTTGAGGGGCTGCAGACAGACTGCACAAAGGGAAGAATCAGTCCTGGTTGAACTTCACTGAAGTAAGGATACTAGGACTGCTTTGAAAAATTTTTTAATTTTCGGTTTTATTGGTTGCATGCTACTATGAGTCTTTTATCTTTCATATATTTTTGTCTTGCTGAGGACTACCCTTGGATATAGGGCCAGAATATTCATTCGAATTACCTCCACTGTCTTGCAAAAAGATTTCCCTATTGTTCTTCGTACTTTTGTTGTTTGCTATGGAAAGGCAGTGTGGTCTTCGTAGCTATTTTCGTCTCGCTTATTGGGAGCAATTGACCAATGATATCTTTTATTTTATTAATTTAGGAAAAAAACACGCTAATATCATTAACCAGCAAAAATTCTTGGAATCTTGCAAAATTGAAAATCTTATTCCCAAGTCTTTAAGATTAAGATTACACTTAAATACCCGGAAAAAAGAGCAATTTGCTCGCACACTACAATTAAACACATTAACACACATCATTAAAGACAAAAAACAAAAAGGATATACTATTTCCTCTGAAAGATAGCCCTTAGAAAAATTTGTATTCCAAAATTTGTCCTCTGTTGATTTTAGCCAGGTTACTAGATTGGAAAGAAATTTGTTTAGTCATGATTTCCGCTTATCAAGGGAACGACTTATTAAGAAATTGGAAAACCTAAGATATGAATTTTCGAGGAATTGCCCTACTTACACTCCAAGATTCACCCCTGGACCGGCTGTTGTTAATCTATCCTCTGATCGCTTGAACCAAAGGAAATTCAAATTCTCGAAAAAGGTCCAAAATTCTCTTTTCTTCCAAGACGTGTCCCTGTAGCAGATTTAATTTCCTCTCTAGAATACTCTGTGCATAAAATTTTATAGATCTCTATCCAACCCGGCGGAAGTTAGGGCTAATCTTATAGATACGATTTACAATAATCAAAAATAGATTAATTCTCCCACCAATAAAAAAACAGATAATTTGTATGACCTAAAAATACTATCTAATCTCCATTAAGATTCATTCATTATTATAACTAAAGCAGATAAAATCAATTCTCTAGTTGTCATGGATCGGACAGTTTATGATAAAAAAATTTATTCTCATCTAAATGACGAAACAACATATAGAACTACAACCGACGATCATACTGATCAATTTGGAAACAAAATTATAAATGAACTAAAAAGTTTAAAACAAAATGGTAAAATTACTCCACAACTACATAATAAATTTTTCTCCCTCTGTAGCTTTTGCCCAAAGTTCTATGGTTTACCAAAATTACACAAGCAAGGCATTCCTTTAAGGCCTATAGTAGCTTGTACGAAAGCCCCCACATCCAATATTGGGAAATGGTTATGTACAGCCTTTAAACCTTTGCTTTTCTCTCAAAAATCATATATATGTAATTCGGTAGATTTAGTTGAAAAACACAAAAGCGTAAATCTCAGAAAATACAATTATAAGTAGCTTTGACATTGTTTCAATGTATACAAATATTAATGTCACAGTATCTGAACAGTTATTAGAAAATAAAATCAAAGAAAATTATCACTTAATAGAAGCTTCAGCAGCAGGAATAGATGGTGATGTCTTAATGACCTTGGTTAAACTCTGTAACAAGTATTCAATGCATTTCCAATTCCTTAATTCTTTTTACCAGCAAATTAATAGCTTAGCGATGGGCGCGCCCCTCTCCGGGTTACTGGCGAATATTTATGTGGAACATATTGAAAATTGGGCATTAGATTCGTATTTTTTAAAATATGTCTTTTGGGGACGTTACATGGATGATGTAATTTCACTCTGGAACTATGGGGAAAATGAGCTTAAGGGTTTTTAGATCACCTTATTACATACAATAGAAATTTACAGTTTACTTTAGAAATCGAGATCACAAATAAAATCATTTTCGTAGATGTGTTAATTATTTGTACCTTAGATAAACTAAATTTTACTATTTATAGAAAACAAACACAAAATAATTGATATTTGTATTTTAAATCAAACCAATTCACACGAGTTAAGAGAACAGTCGTTATATCCCTCGATAATCAGGCCCTGAAAATTTGTTCTGATTCCCACATAACAACAGAATTAAACTTTATCAAGGGCATACTTTTTGGAAATGGGTATCCTATTTTATTTATTAATAGTGTAATTAATTGTAGATTGAAGAGACATTCCCGTAAAATTAAATTAACGATAGTTTACCATGTGATATTTCTGACAAGCCCTTAAAAATAATTTACCTCCCCTACATCCCAAAAATCACTACAAATCTTAAAAAAGTTTGCACAAAAAATAATCTGTAT
This sequence comes from Artemia sp. Qi Xiang Cuo, assembly GCF_049724085.1. Classification (NCBI taxonomy): domain Eukaryota; kingdom Metazoa; phylum Arthropoda; class Branchiopoda; order Anostraca; family Artemiidae; genus Artemia; species Artemia sp. Qi Xiang Cuo. The sequence goes on along the minus strand of NC_142814.1, from coordinate 39,389,731 downwards.
GTAGTATTCACAAATAATTTTAGAATCATAAAGTTTCTAAATTCTGGTAAAGATAAAACCCCAGTTACTCGCCAAAGAGGGGTCTATGAAATACCATGTGATTGTGGCAAATATTATGTAGGTAGAACACACCAGAATTTAGAAAAGCGCATACAACAGCATAAAGATGATATAGTCAAAGCTCTAAATTCTAGTATCTCCGTTGTTTCATATGATTCTGCATTAGGAAGCCATATTTTCGAAAATCCTAGCCACAATATACTTATTGATGAATATGCCCTTATTAGCAATGACCTAGGCATAAATCAGGTAGTCCGAGAATCAATTGAAATCAGAATTAAGATTAATAATAATATTTCCTTAAATAGGGACTTGGGGGAATATACACTAAATGCTCTATACACAAATTTAATTAAAAATGATCTTTCAAATTATTTAAAAAAACCGATAGATATTAACACAGAACCGGTCACAAAAATACCTTTGAGGTTAGCTGCCAAAAAAGCTGGATTAGAAATAAGAACGTGTTTTTAAATTATTTTTCTTTCATCTCATTGAATCGCCTTGTTTTACCTTACTTTTAATCAGTCCTGGTTGAACTTCGCTGAAGTAAGAATGCTAGGACTGCCTTGAAAAATTTTTTAATTTTTGGTTTTATTGGTTGCATGTTGTTGTGAGTCTTTTTTCTTTCATATATTTTTGTCTTGCTGAGGACGGCCCTTGGACATAGGGCCGAAATATTCATTCAAATTATCTCCACTGTCTTGCAAAAAGATTTCCCTATTGTTCTTCGTACTTTTGTTGTTTAACTCCATATTTACCTACTAAAAATATTAAACAAACACATTTGGTCAAAACTAAAGGCTATTTTTTCAACAATTGTTACAAAAAGAAAACGGCCCAGTGAAACATTCCAAATACCATTTAAACAATAAAAAAATTAAATAAAATTAAAAAGGCACAAAATAACGGTGCAACATAGTAAAGGCACTGAATACCAGTAAATTTATATAAAATAATTCAATTACATACGCTACTTATGAAACCATTAAATCCACATAATATACAACTGATCTTTTCGTACAAACGGAAATATATCTGAACTCTTTCTTCTTGCAAATTACCGTCGTAATTTCCTACTTTAACAAAGAAATCTTTTTTTTTTCAACTTTAATTACTTAAACGTGTAAATGGTTAAAAGTCTAATCATTTGGATTGTCGCACATTTGAGTGATTGTCATAATTCCTAAAAAAAAAAGGAAGAAAAATACACAACAAAATATACTTTAGATGTGAAGATGTAATCTAGATTTAGAGGCTTCGGTGATATTGCGCGTGTAGTCGGTTGATGCGCATGCAGCGCCATCTTATACACCTATAAACATGTCATTTTTCAGTAGTTCGACAAAACAGTCAAAAATCAACAGTATTTAGTGGCATTACTTTTTTTTGAGGAACAGACTTAGCTTATAAATTGAAAGATAACAACAGTCTTAAACACATTCAAAATTTGTAGTGAACTTGACAATTTCTAGCAGAACATCTAACAGGCACTGGAAAAAAAATGTTGCGATATTATAGATATGGTCAGTTGAAGCAGAGGCAACACCATATTAGAAATCGAGAAACATGTCACTTTATATTAATTCAAAATCATAAAAACAATTAAAATCAACAGTGTTGGGTCCTGGGTTGGCACATTGGGATTGACCTCCGCTTGGTAATACGAGACTCAGAAATCGAACCTGGGCCCCGAGAGACTGAACCTGGGTCCCGAAGATCGAGATCGAACCTAACTGTAGGTTCGACACAACACCCAGCAGGGCCAAAGCAAGGACCTTAGTAGTCAAGAAGCGTCGTTAATCCGATTATTTATCTAATTTTTTCAAGAGTGCTGAATGGAAATACTTTGTTCTGTGGAAGAGGCTAGCAACTTGGGATATAAAAAATACTGATGTTCATCCCCCCCCCTTCCCCTTTAACAAAGTCAGTCCAGAGGTAATTTTAGGAGGGACACATGCCCCGGGGATCAGAAATTTTAGGGGCACAAAATTTCAAATTTAATAATCTATCGGTTATGTTCATTTGATAATTTTCTAAATTTTGTTTTTACTAAAATATAGTAGAGGGCTCAGTTGGCATTAAGCATAAGCAAATTATAAGTAAGTATAAGCAAAAAAAATTTAGTAAATGACAATAATTTTTTTTCTACAATTTGGCCTGAAAATTCTTTAGAGGCGGGGGGTGGGGAGGGTGCTAAATAAGATTTTACCCCGGGCACAAGAGAGGCCAGAACCGCCACTAAGTCAATCACATTAAGATCGCTTTATTATGATCAATAGTTCGAGACTTACCATCTAATTTATCAGAAGAGCATAATTTTCTTATTTGTTCTTTTTGATTTTTGTGTTTATATATGAATTTTGTAATCTTACCAAGTATGGAAGCACTTTGTTTTCATATACTGAATCCGTACAAAGAATCCGTTCATAAGAGCGAAATAAAAAGTATTAAGTTGTAAGGAGTCAAAAATGTTTTTGACTAGCCTCTATAAAAAGCGATATAACAGAAGACGTCAATGATATAAATGTATATGACAGTAATAATTATAGAATTGATAATAATAATAAGTTAGACAAAACATGAAGAAAAAATGGAAAAATATAATCCTGGGTAACTATCATGTTGCAGAAAAGAATTATTCATACATAGCTATCATGGTCGCAGACAGACTATTTCTTGAAATGTCATATTGGATGATAATCATGTGTATATTTAAGGGTTCTCACTTTTTGGGTGATTTGGACTCACTTGTCCTTACCACTGTAAATACGGCTTATATTTCTATATTATAAGCCTTACAATTCAGATCAGGGCTAATTGTAAGACGAATAGGGCTAAATTACAAATATGAGCAACATTCCATTTTTCTTGTTCATCCTGTTATTCTTCAAGCATAGAATCTTTTCTTCACGTAAAACACGGTGCTTCCGAATTGCATATACGAAGCAAAACAGGGAACGAGCTAGACTCCACAGCAATAGGCACAAAAATACACAAAACCCCAGAATTGATACAACGATTCAGGCTCAATCTCATGTACATCTTATTTTAATGAAACGTCCACATTTTAAAACGTGATATTCTCGAAGATTTTAATTTATATAATTGGTTAATTGGTAAGCGCAGCTCGTTGTTCCCAGCCACTGACAAGCCTGAAAACATTACAAGATGTTATTATATGAAGCGCGGATTTCGCCAGATGACTTTTACAAACAGAGCCAGATGGTTTCCGATCAACAGAGGAAGTATATTCTCTTAAGACCAAATTAATCTATAGTTACCCTGTTCTGTCTCACAGCTGGATGATCCAATTGGAACTTACAGGAACCTTCTTTTTTTCGGGGGGGGGGGGGAGGGAGGAAGCCCCTTTTTATTCATTTCAGTTTCAAAGTTATTAATTCAAGTTTTCATTTAAGAATAGTTAGTTAATTAGCACTCCTTAAAAGGTAGACCCTTCGAAACGTTATCAGCAGGAGGGAGCACAATTTTCTACTTTTTAAAGGGCGAATATCCGGATAATTTTTTCTTAGTGGAAGCCCCTCCCATCTCTGTGCAGTTAAGTATTTAGACGTCTAAATATATTAATTTACATGAGTAACTAAGAAACTAGCAAAGCCCCAGTGGTTCTCCGAAATTCATGAAGAAAACAATTTCAAGAAACAAGGCTTATTTTCAAATGAAGCGAAAATCAAGCTAAATTAAAAGCCCATTGCAGAGATATTTTTGATATTTCAAAGAAGTTACGTCGGATATGTAGTATTTTTTTATATTACACTTATCTAAGATATGTCTAATGATAATTACCTAACATTAAATATTATATAGTATTTATTTTAAATCTGTATTAAATATATCTTATTTTTATATCTAATATTGCTCTTTCTCACTTTATAGTTTACAGATTTTAAAATTATTTTATTCTTTTTCCCTTAGGTTAGAGTTATGTGGTCAGAATATCTTTACATAAATGTTTGATTATTGCGGCTTGACAAAAAAAATTCTAGAATTAAAATTTTTAGGAAACAATTCCTTGTTTTCAAGTCTTGGAAACAAAAATTTCTTGGAATAGTTTTTTTGGTCACAAATTATTGAGATACGTCTTTTAAAATTAAGAGCAAAATAAATAAACCCATTAAGTCTAAAGCCTAAAATAGTAGCTCAATTGTTTAATTTAAATAATAACCCATCATAGATCTTTCTACTAGAACAGGTTGTAGTCATGGGCAGGGTTGCCAATTGGTTCTAAAATTAACCAGAAGTCAGTTAAAAGCATCCACTTATTCTTTTGTCTCTTAAAAAAAAAAAAAAAAAAAAAAAAAATCTTTTTATAGTAGTATTTATTCTGATTCTTTTGATAAATAAATCTTTGAATTACTAAATCTTTTGAGTTTTTTTTAGTCTGACTTTGATAACTAGTATTAGGGCTTACACTTGTTTACATAACACTTTTCTTAATTTGCTAAGTAACTGCACAGTTACTTGGCAAGTGATTATGCATGCATTTATAATTTTGTGCATGATCACTGAGCACAATCTCTGCACAATCAGTGAGCTTTCATTGAATATGCATGCATTAGTAAGCGGTGAAAATCGATCGCTATATTAATGCACAGTCAAGCAGTACTAAATCCTTCTACAGGTTATCATGAGAATCACTGAATCATTAGTATCACTGCAATTTCTATAGTTGCTTGGCTAACCAAGAAAAGATCTCGTGAAAAACCATACACGAGACCAAAACAATACCAAATTTACCTAAACTAAAATTAGCCGTAAGGAGAAAAGTCAATTGGGATATAGAAAATGACCAGGTGGCAACCCTGGTCATTTGCACTGTAGACAGGTTCATGTAGACACTGTTGCACTGTAGACAAGTGTTGAGTCACTCTGTAGTGATTCACGAAATTATAATCTAACTTTTCCACTTAGTATGTCACTATAAACTTGTTCCGTGAGTAGTACGTATTTATCAGTCTTAGAGTCGAACATGAAGAGTTTGTCCTTGATTTTTGAGGGATCAAAACCTTCCTTCTGGAAATCTACCTTCCTCAACTTGTAGGTTCCTATAAAAAAGAAAAAAATACTTTACATTTTCATTTTTAATCTGACTGATCCTAAAACATAATCTAAATTGTTATCTATTAGTATGGGATGAATCAACGGAACTATCTATAAGAAAAATATATCTATATGAATATCTTTAAAACCTCAGATGTATCGGATTTTTAAAAAATCCTATCTTGAAACCTTTAAGGGGATGCTCTATCTTAAAGGATCACCCTGTATCATCCATTTTAAACTTCTTTGGTCATGAAAAATCTTTCTGTGGACTTTGAAGTCAAACTTTCTTTGTGCCAATATTTGTCTACAGGCATTTTTGCTACTTCTGTACGAGTCTGGCGGTTTAAGGGGGGGGGTAAAGCCATTGGATGACCCCACCCTCTGGAAATGGTGCTGTTGATTCACCATGCTCCCCATTACGCATTGCTTGGTGATAACTAACACCGTGCGTTTCAATAAGAATATCCCTTACACGTGCCTTGAAGATTTGATATGAAGATGATAATATCATATTCAATACATCCTAAAAAAAATACCAGTTTAAAAGGTAGCAGGTTTTTTATTGTTGGTGTGAATATAATTTATTAATGCTATAATAAAAAAAGGTAATAATTCAACTTTTTTTCCACTTAAATTTTTTTCATTTTTTTTTTCGTTTTTCTATTTTAAACTTCTTATGGCCAAACTACTTAGAATTGACTGGGCGGTGTTGCCGAACGAGTAGATGACAAAAAGCTGAAATTCGACGCCTACTTTCCCGGAAATCGTAGAAAAAGATCGTCCCCGCAGCCCAACCATCTAAGGGCCAAGCGAAAAGCAGGTCGTCCCCAAATGAGAGGATCTTGTAAGGACAAATTTAAGGGAAATGGGAACTTCTTAGGAAGGTGTAAAGAGGGAAGGCTTTGAATAAATCGTGATGGAGGAGGAGCGTTCGCAGCTGTGTTGGCCTAAAAAGACTTGGTGCTGCAGTGAGTTGTTAGTAGTAGCAGTCTTTTTGCCGCGGATGGAGAGATTTAGTTTTAATGAAGCTTATATCATCAGAAAGTATGAATCATGATTTTTCGATTAATTACAGCAGAATTTTCTCTTCGATTGATACAAATCTGTTGACCCAAAATATTCATAGGAGGTACTGAAACACACATTTTGAATTTATAAAGCTTTAACGTCTACAGAATATCTACTGGAAAAAATTCTATTTACATTATCTATATTTTTTTTTATTCTATGTTTATAGAAGATGTTCTATTCTAGAGATTCTACTAGAATATCTACATTCTAGTTAAACCCTTCTCTAAGAGTCCAGTCACTCTTTCTCTAAGAATCTTTCAAACAAAACTGTCAATTATAGCCCCCCCCCCCTAAAATCCTATATCCTCAATGGCTTTCAAACGGTTTATAAAAAAAAAAAATCTGATTAGAGATAATGCCTACACGGTGCTACATAAATTCTTATTTCACAAAGTAGGCGTTGATAGATTTAACCCCATGGCTCTAGTAAAATTTGTGAATAAAGGCGTTTTGGGTGGAGATAATAAAGACCCCGGTCCCTATTCAAATCTTCTCATTAGAAAAACAGGAACTGAATATATGTAAGCGCAATAAATTTCTCATTTGAAAGCGAAAAAGAACCAAAAATTCACCTGTCATGTCCATTTCTTTGACACTTCTAACAAAAAGAGGACGGGCATAGGGCGGCAAAGCTTGTTTCAACCCAGCAGCAAGTTCATCCAAGTCCAATGAGTCGTCATTGTCAAGAATAGCAGTCATACCAGCACGACCTTCAGAGCCTATAAAACAAAAATAATACTAAATATGGGCAAATACGGTTAGAACCATGTCTTCATGCAAAGTTGCCAGTTAGACTTTTTTACTTTTTCTGACAGCCCTGGTCCTCATAAGTTAGTTTGACCAATAAAAAAACACACCCACAAAAAAATGAAAAAGAAATGAGATTTCTCTGAGAAACCATATACCGCCGTTTCAGCAAACTTGACTGAAATAATATTTTCACTTTTGTTTAATTTATTTAAGGAAAGGGATTTTTACACCTCTCTGATAGGAGCATTGCTTACCGTTCTCCATCCCCCTTTGATTCACTGCTAACAAAAACAAGGAATAATTACGCCATAGAAAATTTTAGTAGGGGATTTTTTGACCCCTCAGGGTTCGAAAGACAAACCAGGCACATTCGAAGTGGCTTTTTGCCAGCAAAAGTCAAATCTGGTGAATGAAAGAATGTTTTCACTAGGCAACTTCACCTGAAAAAGCTTTAATGAAGATATGGCTATAAAACCGGATCACAGATTGATGAGGAATGGACAATATTTTGTAGGTACCCCACAGACGGGATATCAACACATCTCAAACACTATTCGGCCCTATAACTACACAACTACAACAGCACTACAGTAAAAAATCAAACAAATTTACAATGATGAATACAAGAATCCCTCAAATTTTCGTCGAAAATTTCATGATCGTAAAACTTTCGTCGTGATCACGCACAACCCCTATTGCTAAATGCCTCCAAGAAGTTGGCAAGACGCGCCGAGGAGAAAACCGCGGCCGGGTTGTTTCATACTATCGTTGCCGAAGAACATCACTGTTTCTTGTAATAATAATTACGAAGGTACCGGGGTGTAAACATACCTTTAAAGCATTCTGGGGTAAGATTAGTAAAAATTTTAAATTAATATAGAATCAATTAATACGTAAAATAAATAGTAATAATGAGTATAATAAATAAGTAATGTAATATAATATAATAAATGAAAAATAGTACCGTAAATATTATGATACAATTATAATTCCTGTAATGTCAAATTAATTAAATTAATATAAAAAATTATCATCAATCAATAAACAAAATATAACTTTGAAAGGAAGAACATTTTAAATGCACATATCAGCAAGTTTATTTAAACAAACAAAATTTAAGTATATATTTCTCACTGAATCTCTCTTCCCTTAATCTGCAAAAATTATGACGGCAGAATAGTGCAAAGCTCTAAGGCGTTTCAAACGCGATTGAAAAGATGAAGACTATACAAGATAAAAGGGCAACAGTATAATTAAGGGTAATATAAAAAGGCATCAATATAAAACGGAAGAGGGCAACAATATAATTAAGGGCAATATAGGGCACCAATATAATTAAGGGTGATATAAAAAGGCATCAATATAAAAGGGAGGGGCAACAATATAATCAAGGGTAATATAAAAAGGCATCAATATAAAACGGAAGAGGGCAACAATATAATTAAGGGCAATATAGGGCATCAATATAATTAAGGCTAATATAAAAAGGCGTCAATATAAAACGGAAGAGGGCAACAATATAATCAAGGGCAATATAAAAAGGCATCAATATAAAACGGAAGAGGGCAACAATACAATTAAGGGCAATATACGTCAGATACCTAGGGAATGGTCTACAGAGGAAAAGGTTAAATTAAGTGAAGCGTTTTCAGAGGATGGTGTAGCTATAAGGTTAAGTGATTTAGAGAAGATAAATAACCATGATAGATTGATAGAAGAGTTCACGGAGATTTTAAAGGAAATAGTAGGCCCAGTTCTGGTAAATAAAGGAGGTTGTAAGGATATAGAATTTTTTGATGAGTATTATAGAATAAAAAAATTGGAATTGATTAAAGAAATGGAGATTTTGAGGGAAGAGGAAATAGAGGAAAATAGGCTTCGACTAGTAACAAGGTTTAAAAATGTTCGCCGGGAGTATAAACGCCTTTTAAAACAGAAGAAGAGACTGGCTATTCAAAAAGGTAAGGAAGAGCTGATCCGGTTTTATGAAAAGAGTGATACGCGGTCTTTCTGGAGAATGATAAAAAAAAGGTTTTTCCATAGCTCAGCCAAAAGTACCTGACCCGAAAACATGGCCTACATACTACAACGACGCGGTTCAGGAAGACTATTCGTTTGACTGCTGGTTCAGCGACAAATTATCGAATACAGAGAATGAGACCAATCTCCCACTGAACGAACACGACTATGATCTGATAAAACCTACATCGGAAGAAGAAATCGAAGAATGCATAAGCACCATGGAAGGTGGATCAGCACCTGGTAGCGGTGGAATCCCGACAGTGATCTTGAAACAATTCCAACTTTTATTTATGCCCATCTTCTTGGCTATCTTCAACTCAGTTCTGGCTTCCGGAGAATGGCCATCGCTGTGGAAAACATCCTTGATTTTGCCGCTATTCAAAAAGGGAGACCCAGCGGATCACAGTAATTATCGACCAATATCTTTAGTACCTAGTCTTAGCAAAATATTAGAAAGAATACTAGATGCTAGATTATCTCATTGGTTAGAAAAGTATAGGATTTTGAAGGAGGAGCAGGCAGGATTTCGGGATGGATATAATGCTGTTGATAGGGTCTTAGTCCTACAGGCGCTTGTAGAGAAATATGCAAAAGGGAAGAATAGGTTGTACGTTGCATTTTTAGATCAAGAAAAGGCCTTCCACAGTATTGATAGGACTTTCCTGTGCTTAGAACTGTTAAAGATAGGCTTACCAAGACTTTTCGTTAGGATACTAGCTGATATGTATAGAAACACATTTGGTATAGTTAAAGTTCTAGGGAAGGGATTATCGTCACCGTTTGAAATTAGAAAAGGAGTAAAACAGGGTAGTAGTATTTCGCCTAGGTTGTTCACGTTGTATATAAATGATATTGTTGACCATTTTAGAAAGGTACGGGCCCCTACACTGTCACTAGGGAACCTGACGTTATCTCTGTTGCTTTTTGCTGATGACGCGGTGTTGATAGGCAGGTCACCAGAGGAGCTCCAAATATTATTGAGTATATTAGAAGAATATTTAGGTAGAAAGAAACTAGTGTTGAATTTTAAAAAGACTGAGATTGTGGTATTTAGAGGAACTCGTGTGAATAATGATGATCAAAAAGTAGAGTTTTATTATAAAGGCGAAAAAGTAAAAGTGAGCGAAAATTTTAAATATTTGGGAGTAACACTTTCAGCAAAAGGAGGATGGAAAGAGCATGTAAAACAGATGATTAAGAGAGGGAAAGCAGTTTCAGCTGCCATTTTACGTAATTCAAGGCTCTCAAGTATAAAAGATTTAAAAATGCATAAATATGTTTTTAATTCTAAAGTTTTGCCTACTATCCATTACGGAGCTGAACTTTGGGGGCATGACCCGGCACCACAATTGGAGTCAATTCAGCTGCAACACTTTAAGAGATTAATTGGTCTTCAAGTAACGACCCACAATCAGGCTATAAAAGGAGACCTAGGTATATTTTCGCTGAGAATGAGTAGATTAGCACAGATGATCCGGTACTGGCTAAAGGTTTTAAGTCTGTCAGAAGATAGGTTAGCAAAAGCAGCTTATGTGGAGATGCTACGGTCGAAACGTAAAAGATTGTGGCCGTATCAAATAAAAAATGTTTTAGATGGATTAGGATTATCATATATTTGGAATGAGGGGCTAGGTCCCTCAGATCAGGGTGAGTCGTGTTTTGGTATGATTGTAGAAATAATAAAAGAACACGAAGTACAAAATTTGACCCAGGCACTTAAAAAAACTGAAACATTTAAGTTTTATTACCATGTAAGAGAGATATTTGGATTCGAATATTATTTTAAACTAGGATTACTGGGGGAGACATTGAGGACTGGGTTTCGGATCCGAGCGAATTGCCTGCCACTAAAGAATAGAAAAAGAGTATTTGAAAGAAATAGGGTGGCCCCAGATGCAAATGCGGATTACTCTTGCCCCAGATGAAACCTAGGTATTGAGGATGTCGCCAATTTTCTCCCGTTGTCCAACAAACTTTATATTTTAAGTTAAATGTTTTTGGTGGGTTGTAACTGGTATTTCCCGGGTATCCTGAACACGACTGTAAAAAGGTCAATCAGGCAGTTATGTAAGTATGTAAATGAAGCGCAGACATCAATGAGTGAAATTTGATATTTATGTTATTTTTCTTGTGGAGTGTGATTAAGAATACTGTTCTGTATGGCCTATTTTTTTTTTTGGCTTCTAATAAAATTATTATCATTATTATTATTATTATTATTATAGGTTATCAATATAATTAAGGGTAATATAAAAAGGCATCAATATAAAAGGGAGGGGCAACAATATAACTAAGGGGAATATAAAAAGGCATCAATATAAAAGTGAAGAGGGCAACTATATAAAAGGTAACAGTGAATAGGCGATAATTTTCTAAGGATAATTTCCGGATGGATATTCTTGAATTTTCTTACAATTTGGACACTACGGGCAGTTGTACAATTTATTGCATAACCTATTTCCTTATTTTTCCGATTATTATTCTAGCATTATTATTATTTCCTTATTTTTCAGGTTCTGTGGCTTGAACTCCGAGAGAAAAAGACTAATTTTAATGTCCTCCTTCACGTTCTTTTTATCTTTTGTATTTATGTTATTTTAAATTATGTAACTTTTCGACTATATTCAACTGCACTAATTTGGCAATTATATCAAGAAAATATATGACACAATAAATATTTTCTAGGTTCATATTTTCTGGAGTTTGCAATACTCCCATTTTTAATCATCTGTGGCCCACCTCCATCTTTTAGAAATTATGCTCGTCTCAATCTGTGACTATGCAAGGCATTTCTGAGCCACTAGGTGGCTCAGAAGATAAAACCTAGCTGAGAGAACAGTCTAATTAAGAGTGTAACCCAATCTAGCCAAACATTTGAAAGCATCATGGTCTATCTTTTGTCCAAATATGATCTTTTTTATAGCTTCTCTTTACGCCATTTTGGGCCGCCAGGTGGCGTATCATGACGAAGCAAAATGTTGCATCAAAGCATCGTGAGTGGCTTCTGTTTAAGACAACCGAGATGTCTCAAGGCGATATTCATATGACCCTGTTACACGTTAAGAAATATTAACTTTTTCAGTATAACTTTTCAGTATAACTATCAGTATAACTCTTTCAGTATAAATATATAACTTTTATGATATCTTCTTCACCTAAATATACCCAATTGTCACAATAATTAGGAACATGTGAAAATAAGGTAATATTGTAGAATTGTCTTGGAGAAATATCAAGAAAAAAGCAAAAGATACCCCAAAATACTTGAAAGATGTAATCCTTTTTGAGTTAGAGACTCCAAACTACGGTCTTAGCGAAAAATGCTAACAATGTGAAAGCCTACGAAGAGTGTGATGAAATTTTTAAGACCAATTTTAAAAGGGACGAACCTGGAAAGTTACATCCTAGCTTGTTAGAATATTGTAAAAATGTGAGAAAAGGGTTTTAAAGCGTTTGATGAAACAACACTTGTACAGGTTTCATTCAAAGAAGCACAAGTGTGACAACTGCGACAGAGTTTAATAGGCCAAACAAGTTAAATTCTCATATGAAAAAATGTATTAAATACGATTAAGCCAAAGAAGAAAATGAAATTATCTGCCAATTCTGTGATGAACATATTCCTTCACCAAAAGCTATTAAGCATTTTCAAGGTCATGCTGAAGATGAGCTGAGTAGTGTATCACGTAAATAATATTGAATGTAGAATTTGCTCCAGATCTTTGGATAGTATGTACAAAATGTAAAACCATCTATTAGGCCATTTTTTTCCAGAAAGAAAAATCGAATGCACAGTTTGTTGTTCCCCGCCAACCAGTAGGCGTCTTTCGGAATGACATGTAAGACATGCTTGCAAGAAGAATGTTCAGAATTATACAGACTTTAAGACACAAAAAAAAACATTCTGTGCTTTAAAACATGATGTTCTTTAGCAAAGAACAAAAAATACTACGAATAAAATGCTCATATATGTAGAGTTTGTTATTATACATTCAGAGTATACATAGTAGTATGTATAGCAGTATGCATAGTATCAGATTAGTATGCATAGAAGTATGTATAGCAGTATGTATAGTATCAGAGTACTATGCATAGTAGTATGTATAGCAGTATGCATAGTATCAGAGTAGTATGCATAGTATCGGAATAGTATGCATAGTAATATGTATAGCAGAATGCATAGTATCAGAGTAGTATGCATAGTAGTATGTATAGCAGTATGCATAGTATCACAGTAGCATGCATAGTATTATGTATAGCAGTATGCATAGTATCTGAGTAGTATGCATAGTAATATGTATAGCAGAATGCATAGTATCAGAGTAGTATGCATAGTAGTATGTATAGCTGTATGTATAGTATCAGAGTAGAATGCATAGTAGTATGTATAGCAGTATGCATAGTATCAGAGTAGTATGCATAGTAATATGTATAGCAGAATGCATAGTATCAGAGTAGTATGCATAGTAGTATGTATAGCAGTATGTATAGTATCAGAGTAGCATGCATAGTAGTATGTATAGCAGTATGCATAGTATCAGAGTAGTATGCATAGTAATATGTATAGCAGAATGCATAGTATCAGAGTAGTATGCATAGTAGTATGTATAGCAGTATGTATAGTATCAGAGTAGTATGCATAGTAGTATGTATAGCAGTATGCATAGTATCAGAGTAGCATGCATAGTAGTATGTATAGCAGTATGCATAGTATCAGAGTAGTATGCATAGTAGTATGTATAGCAGTATGCATAGTATCAGAGTAGTATGCATAATAGTATGTATATTAGCATGTATAGTTTGTATACTATACATTCATAGTAAGTATAGTTTGTTATAGTTCTATTTCAATGCCCGAGCTTCAGAAAATAAACTGCGCAACGATGTCCGTATATGCCAATTGTGAGCGCATAAGCAAAAATCGACCTGCTCTACACGGCTGCTAGAAAATACGCTCAAATATTCAGAATTGACACCACCAATTACTCAAAGAACCACCCTCAAACTAACTGTAGTGGATTGTGTGCCAATCCTTGAAAGATACAAGTCTCTGGATTATAGACTAGTCAAAATATTACCTATGACATTTCGATTGTTTTTTTTTTACTTTTACTATAATATTTTAGTTATTTCTCAAGGAATTTAAAGATATTCGTATTTTTTCTAGTTTTGTGATCCTTTATTTCGTCACTAGGCATTATATTTATGTTTTAATTAATTATATTATTTACTTAATTATTTTAATGATCTATTCAATTAACTATATTTCATGTTTTTAATTGTTGATCTTACGTTATATTTCGAGTGCACTGGTTTAAAGAAGTATTAGAGTATCGTATGCCAATTTAAAAAGTAAATAGCGGAAACAAATGATTTTGACATACACAGATTCTAGTCTAGCTCACTGATTTCACTAGAAATGTCTATGAATTTCACTATGTGTCTTTTTTTTCCTATTTTCTTTTTTTGTGTTCCTTTTTCTATAAACATTTTATTCGTGCTTGTTTTATTCCCAAAACAGAATAGTTAGAGGTTTGCTTTCCTTTTCAGCACATTTGCTTGATCAATGAGAATGGAATCAAGAAATACAGCGTCTGACTAGTTTGAAAAATTCAATGTGAAGTCCTTCTATATCTGGATGCCAAATTTTGTTAATTTACAGAATTTTTTTTAATTCATCTGAAAACTTAAATGAAACTTTGACTAAAAAACTTCTTCGAACTTTGAGCAGGAATTGACGATTTTTTTGGTTTACATATTTATTTTAAAAATCCATAAGTTCCGCAGCTTAGTTTACCTATCGATGAGGTATGAGGTATGAGGTGAAAGAGTGATGAAGTTTTCAAAATAAAAAAAATATCGCTTCCAGAGAAGCTCACAAAGTAATTGAAGCAAAGTAAAAAGATGTAGTTTGTTGTTAAAAAAATTCTTCCGCAAAAAGTTAATTCTTTTGAGTCCTTTTGCGTTTTCTTCGAAGTGTCTGCGTAAATTCACTCGAAAGGGCTAGGCACACGTAGCTGATTTCGGGAACGGATTTCAGCATCAGTGGACAAACGATAGCGGTAAGAAAAATTGGCCGAAAGAAAAATTTATTGAGCAAAATTTTCAAAACAAAAAAATCATGGGCACAAATAGTCAACTGAAGTTTATTAATAGTTGCTTGATTGATCTCAGTTTTCAGTTTATTTCTCAACTCAGTAGTGGGGTCTTTCACCACAGAGACCTCTGGCCGACTATTTATTTGTATCCTTATTTTTTTGGTGATGATCATGATGAAAATCAGTGCTGATTTTGTAAATCAGCACCAAAAACTAGAAAATTTTTCAAGCTCAAATCGACGCCGATTTCTTTTAAAGTCGGCGCTGATTTGGAAATCAGTTCCCGAAATCAGCTACGTGTGCCCAACCCTTAAGACAACATTGGCTATGCATGACGTATGAAACAAAGAAAAAACGATAATAAATGAAAAATAAAATCAAATAGAAAAACAAGGGTTGTGTCAGCCAGTGGCAAAATATGACACGAAAATAAGAAAATATTTTGACAAGGACCTCCGCCAAGTTGTCTTCAGTGCCCATAAGAAATAAAAAAAAACAAAACAGAATCTAACTTTTGGAAGCAAACCACACGAGAAGAGAAAAGACACTGAACCAAAGCCAGCCAGATTAAATGAGAAACGGTTTACCAATTGGATTGGACAGGAAATAGACATTAAACGGCTGGCACCTACCAATTTTTTTTTAGATTTTTTTACTGCTAAAACAGAATTTTTACGACGACGAAGGATTTTAGATTTTCTGATGTATGTAGCCATTGTTGCCAGATGTAGCATAATTTTGCGTAACTTGGTATAATTAGAAAACAAAAGCATCCAAGCATGATCCTCCTTAAAACAGCATAATCGTAGCTTAATCTAAGAAAATGTAAAAAAGCTTATAACATCACGTCTAAAAGTAAAACAAACCCGGTACTTTTAAATAGATTTGCCATTCAGTCCATTTTCGTGCTGCTTCTGCAACAGCTAAGAAACTGAATAATGTGAAAGAATTTAATAGGACGATTTTCAGGACAGTGATCCTTTTTGAAGTCCCTTCAATTTGTAAATAACAAGATAGCCCTAAGAAACATAAGAACAAGTATTCCATCTCCAAGTGTTGTCGTTAACCGATTTTCAAGTCTCATACAAAAACTAACAGGTATTGACTCTAAGTGACACAAGCTATCATGTTTTAGTGACTCCAAAAACGAAAACGAAAAATGAATACATATTTGATATGGATAAAAATACGCGAAACGAAAAACTTCACTGACAAGAGAGTTATTCTAACTATGGCTGAACTAGCCGAAAGGGTGTTGCTCCTATTGTAATCGAACACAGAATAAGAAAGATTTTTTTTTGGATGAGTGATGCCAAGACAGGAAAGCGAAACAAGTTGAAGAATGAAAATATTGTAGCTGTCCTCGTTACGAAATTGCAACTAAGAACACAAAATGTAATTTGCTGCCAATATATCCCTACAGATAATCAGAATTACGGTACCAAAACCTCTATGTAGGCCTTCCGCCCTTTAGTTATGAAGACGAGTTCGAAAGCGATGATGAAAAGATTAATGTATATGAACTACATTTTTTTCTTTCTTATGCATATCAAGTAAAATTTTAATGATGAGATAAGACACTACTTTTTCGAAGTCAACCACTTCCGGAAGAAAGACAACCTGTTGTAAAAACGTTTTTATCCTTTATTTAGTCATTCTTTGAGTATTTGTTTCTTGTGTTTATACCGTGCTTTTGCTCCCTTAGTGAGCTAGAAATTGATTAATATTACAATCTGATTGTTTTGTTATATTCAGAGTTTTTGTGAATATAGGATTCAGGAACGGGACGATTCCCCTCTCGCTCTACAGCCCAGGGGACGTCAGTGGCTATCTAATCTTCACTTCTTATTCTTCAAGCGCGTATAAAGTCTCTTCTTTATGAACTGCTTTCAAATGTCCATATTTCTTCCACTTTTCTTCAAAAACTCTATTACAAGACGTGTAATTATCTTCGTCACTTTCTAATCCATCCAGTAATAAATTTAGACTTGGCTGCCTTCTCTTAAGTCTAAAAAATTCCACTATATTTCGTCTTTCTTCTTCACTCTCACGGCACTCTATTAACAAGTGTTCAATGGTCTATAAGCTCCCACATTTGGGACAATGGTCATTTTCCCCCAAAATCTTGCTTTGTAATATTCTACTCCTGCATGGTTTGATCGAAAGTGGAATATTTTCTTTGCTTCAAATCTATTTAATTCTTTATACAATTTAGTTTCCATTTTCCTTTGATTTTTCTTAGTAGCGAACAAATTTCCAGTCGAATCCTTGTTTGATAGAAAGTCTTCTTGGTTCAATTCTTGAATTACCTTCCCGAGCATCATAAATTCTTGAGGGGTGTCCAATTGATTCAAATTTATTCCAACTTTAACTGCAGACTTAGCATACGTGTCTGCAATTTCATTCCCTATGATTCCAGTGTGACTGGGAATCCACTGAATGAAAATCTCCTTCTTCTCAGTTGCTGCACGTGGCTTAAGGTGGCACTTTATGAATTCTCTACTTAGTTTTGGCATGATAGTATTTGTAATAGCTTGAATCGGATCATATTACAAATTTTTCTTTTTCACATTCTTCAGTAAATTCTAAGGCCTTTGTAATAGCATATACTTCTGCCTGAAATACACTGCATTCGGGGTTTTGTGAATATAGGACAGAGTCAGTCTTGTCTTTTGTCGAAGTAGATACCAACATACAGCTGATTAACTTCTTTGTAAAATCGGAAAAAAGATAAAAAAAAGTATAGCATAATTTTGTCAAAAAAATGCACAATTTTGGGCTCAAGAAAGAACAGTCCTAACTTCAAATCTGGTAACATTGCCTGCAGCAGGCATTATATTTGAACTTCGAAAACGCAACTTAGCAAAAGTTGAGATTATTGCTTGGACTTGTGCAAAATAAAATTGGTGATAAATATAAATAGGCTTGTCTTGTTATGTATCAGGTTTAACTACTTTTTCTGTCTTGGAAATGGGTCAGGTTAGAAAATTTTTTTAATTAATCCAGGGCAAAAAAATACTCTGGGAAGGTATTGCCAAGCTTCTATGTTAACCCACTTCCAATTTCTAAGTCTCAGAATTTTGCTTACTTGACAGGTATAGGCCTACCTATTGGAATTCTGACAAAACAACATTTTATCTTAATTTTCAGTTTCCTTTTCTTTGATTTTAGTTCTGAAAATTTAATTCCTCTTATTTGAGTAGAATTTTAAGCCATGTTAATTTGGTTTTTTCAAAATTTAAGAATTGGATTGACATATCTTTCAGACCTTATAAATCCAGATTAAGCAATTTTATAAAGCTAAAAAGAGTTTTGTTATAGGCTACATCATTTGGTAAAATTCTATGTGAGGTACTTTTTGCCTTATTGAAATGTGGTTAGGTTATGAAAAATGAAATTTTCAGGGATAGATCTACAGACTGAAGTAATCTAGTTAAGCTAGTTTTTGCTATCTTAGAAATTGGAGGTTAGGGAAGTATAAACTTTCAGTAATGAATCCAGGGCCAAAAGCATATGTATTCTAGCAAGGTATTGCCAAGCTTCAGTGTTAACCATCTTCTTATTTTGGATAGGGTTTATATTAACAGGCTAATCAGATAGATAAAAAAAACATACCACTAGCATCAGAGTTTCATCCTGAATCCAAATATAACACTCATTTCTGTCGCAAATTATTTTCAAAATTACTTCTAAGCTTCTTTAAGTTTCTCCAATTTTCCTGTTTTTTTTCACAGAAATGTCATGGCAGTGATTCAATTTGAAAAATAATAAATTTTGCTGAAAGCTCCAATTTGAATTGGAATATACTAAATCTTGTTGAGGGGTGATTTGATATGAAAAATAGGCTAATAAATCTTCTTGAGTGGTGATTGATTTGAGAAATACTAAACAGTTTGAATTATTTATTTTTTTGGGAAAAACTTACCACTAGCTTCAGAATTTCATCCTGAATCCAAATATGATATTCATTTCCATTGCAAATTATTTTCGAAATTGATTCTAAGCTTCTATAAAAACGGCAAAACTTCTTTCATCAAAACAAACACTTTATGGCAGCTACATATACAGTTATATAAATATCAGATAAATTGCCCTTAATGTAAACAAACTAATCCCTTATATCTAACTTCAGCATCACTTTCTGATGCAGTAAGGGTGTCACTGTCTGGTGCTCAAGGGGTACTATCTATTTCAGGGGGATAGAGCTTTGCAGCTTCAGTTAAAAAATTATGAAGTTGGTCTTATTTGCTCAAAATTTTGCAGAAATAAGAAGTACAACACATACTGCTCCATGTATGCTGTTTGCATCCCTGAAATTTTAATGGCAAGAAGAAAGTACCACAGGGGAAGGATTTTATGGCAAGTTTGGGTTTTTCGTGGAATAGAGAGAGAGAACAAAAGAAAAATTATTGTACCCCTGACTGATGGCCAAGAAGGCCTCCAAAGAAACAAGGAAGCTTTAATTCCTGTTATTAAAAAATATATTAAGCCTGGAAGCATTATTTACATTGATAAATGGGGAGCTTATAGTACATTGTCCAGCCTTGGATATACTCATTACCAAATCAATCATTCAGCCAATTTTGTTGATCCACAGGACTGTTCCATTCATACTCAAAATATAGAAAGTCTGTGGAGAAGCTTCAAAAAGCATTCTAAAAGACCAGGGATGCAAACAGCATACATGGAGCAGTATGTGTTGTGCATCTTACTTCTGCAAAATTTTAAGTGAAAAGACTGACTTCATAATTTTTTTATTGAATCTGCAAAGCTCTTTCCCCCTGGAATCAATAGGGCCCCTAGAGTACCAGACAGTGACACCCCTAATGCTTCAGAAAGTGATGATGAAGAGTTAGATATAAGTGATTAGTTTGTTTACATTAAGTGATATTTATCTGATATTTATAAAACTGTATGTGTAGCTGCCATAAAGTGTTTGTTTTGATGAAAGAAGTTTTGCTGCTTTTAAAGAAGCTTAGAAGCAATTTTTAAAATAATTTCCAACAGAAATGAATGTCATATTTAGATTCAGGATGAAATTCTGAAGCTAGTGGTAAGTTTTTCCCCCAAAAATGGATAATTCAAACTGTTTAGTATTCCTGAAATCAAATCACCACTCAACAAGATTTAGTATTTTTCATATCAAATCACCACTCAACAAGATTTTGTATATTTCAGTTCAAATCAGAGCTTTCAGCAAAATTTTGTATTTTTCAAATTGAACTGCAGCCATGACGTTTCTGTAAAAAAAAACAACAGGAAAATTGAAGAAACTTAAAGAAGCTTAGGAGTAATTTTGAAAATAATTTGCAACAGAAATGTGTGTTATATTTGGACTCAGGATGAAATTCTGATGCTAGTGGTATGTTTTTTTTTTATCTATCTGATTAGTCATCTATTGTTTTTTATCTATTGAAATTTTGATGTAAAAAAATTTTACCTTAATTTTCAGTTATCAGTTTCTTTTTCTGTGGTTTTAGTTCTGAAAATTTCAATTCCTTTTATTTGAGTAAAATTTTAAGCCATATCAATGGGTTTTTTCTAAATTCAGGAAATGTATTTGCATATCTTTGAAACCTTATAAATTGGGATTGAGCAAAGTAGTGAACTTGAAGACAGTTTAGCTAAACTAAAATTTTCCCAAAGTATATCACAGGAGGGTATTTTGAAATACCTACCCCCACCTTTTCTTCCTCTTAAGGGCACTGACCTCTTATGACCTTAAAAAATCTTTGCATTATAAATTTGAAGCCAAAAAGTATTTATGGATTCACGATTTTGCTTTATCTTGTATAGCCTCATGCTATATGAAAACCAAAGATTATAAATGACAAAATTCTTGCTTTATAATATGTAACAAGTACTATTAAGTAATATTTCCTTCTTTTTCCCAATTTTGATCCATGTTTCATCAACTTTTTATTAATAAAATCTATTCCAGAATTATTAGATTTTGAATAAAATGGTGGCTTTTGTTGTGATTCTTAGAATAGAATAGAATATGATTTATTGGCTAAAATAGCACAAAAGCTAGCATAAGCATGTCAGAACAATTACAGTAATAAAACAGATGTTAGGGGATAAACATAAAACAAAAAATAAATCAATTATCAAAATGGAAATCAAAATTTGCTTAAATAGGACAAAAGCTACCATAAGCATGTCAGAACAAATACAATAATAAAACAGATGTTAGGTGTTTTTAGTTCTGAAAATTTCAATTCCTTTTATTTGAGTAAAATTTTAAGCCATATCAATGGTTTTTTTCTAAATTCAGGAAATGTATTTGCATATCTTTGAAACCTTATAAATTGGGATTGAGCAAAGTAGTGAAGTTGAAGACAGTTAAGCTAAACTAAAAATTTCCCAAGGTATATCACAGGAGGGTATTTTGAAATACCTACCCCCACCTTTTCTCCCTCTTAAAGGCATTGACCTATTATGACCTTAAAAAATCTTTGCATTATAAATTTGAAGCCAAAAAGTATTTATGGATTCATAATTTTGCTTGATCTTGTATAGCCCCATGCTATATGAAAACCAAAGATTAGAAGTGACGAAATTCTTGTTTTATAATATGTAAGAAGTACTATTAAGTAATATTTCCTTCTTTTTCCCAATTTTCATCCATGTTTCATCAATTTTTCAAACAGTTTGTGGTAACAAACTGTAAGTAAGGAGCAACCCAGCTCAATGGTAAGCTAAACTCTAAAAAACGGAATTTTGATACCAATAGATACATCAAAAGAATCATATTTTAATGCTGATTTCAAATATATAAGTTTCATCAAGTTTAATCTTACCAATCAAAAGTTATGCGCTTGAGAAAATTTGGCTGATTTTCGAAAAAAGGGGGAAAGAACCCCTAAAAGTTATAGAACCTTAATAAAAATCACACCATCATATTCAGCATATCAGAGAACCCTACTGTAGAGGTTTCAAGCTCCTATCTACAAAAATGTGGAATTTTCTATTTTTTGCCCAAAGAAAGATCACGGATGTGTGTTTATTTATTTTATTTTTCTTTTTCCCAGGGGTGATCGTATCGAACCAGTGGTCCTAGAATATAGTGGGAAGGCTCATTGGAATGAAAATTAAAAGTTCTAGTGCCCTTTTTAAGTGACCAAAAAAATGGAGGGCAACTAGGCCCCCTACCATGCTCATTTTCCTCCAAAATCACCCGATCAAAATTTTGAGATAGCCATTTTGTTCAGCATGGTCGAAAATATTGTAACTATGTCTTTTAGGATGGCTTAATCCCTTGAAGCCCCCAGGGGGAGGGCTGAAAGTTGTGAACTCTACACAAGGTTAACATATAGTATTGGTTATTGGGAAGTATACAGACGTTTTAAGGGTAAATTTTTTCTGGGAGTGGGGGGTGGGGTGCCCTTTTTAAGTGACGAAAATAAATGCAGGGCAACTAGGCCCCCTCCCACGCTTATTTTTCCCAAAGTCACCCAATCAAAATTTTGAGATAGCCATTTTGTTCAACATGGTCGGAAATATGATAAATATGTCTTTTAGGATGACTTAATCCACCAAAGTCCCCAGGGGGAGGGCTAAAAGTTATGAGCTTTACCCAATGTTAACATAAAGTATTGGTTATTGGGAAGTATACAGAAGCAGCATTAGAACTTAAAACAAACAGAAATTATAACGTATGTGAGGGGGTTCTCCCCCAAGTCAATACCTCGCTCTTTACACTACAGTTTTTTTTAGTGCTTTCAAAAGAGCTATCTATTCTAATTAAACGGCCTTTGTGATTCAGGGGTTTGTGAATCAAATTTTTTTTTAACTTTTAACGTGAAGAGCGTGGTATTGACTAAGGGGAGAACCCCCTCATATACGTAATAACATATACATAATAAAAAAAAACAAGCAATACGGCTCAATAGTAATCAAAACTTTTAAAAACGGAATTTGATGTCAATAAATGTATCAAAAGAATGTGTTTATAATGCTGATTCTAAATATATAAATTTTATTAAGTTTAGTATTACTCATCAAAGGCTACAAGCCTGAGAAAATTTACCCAATTTTTTAAAGAGGGGGGAAACATCCCCTACAAGTGAAACAATTGTAATGAAAATCAAAGCTTCAGATTTAGCGTATCAGAAAACCCTATTACATAGGTTTCCAGCTCACATCTGCAAAAATCTGAAATTTTGTATTTTTTGCCAGAAGAAAAATATACGAATATAGAAGTTAGTTTCGTAAGTTAATTTGTAAATTACATCATAACCAAATTTAGAGACATCCATTTAGCAAAGGAAAAGTAAAATTTTTATGAAAATGTTGTTTACTTATTCAATGACGGTGAGCCAAAATAAAAGCTGCATTAACTAAAAAACGATCAGAAATTAAATAAAAAGAAACAAGTTTTTTAAACTGAAAGTAAGGAGCGACATTAAAACTTAAAATGAACAGAAATTATTCCGTATATGAAAGGGGCTATCCCCCCCTAAGCGCTTCGCTCTTTACACTAATGTTTGACTTTCTCACAACTCTATTTTTTTAAAAAAATAAAAAACTTTAGCGTAAAGACCGAGGCGTTGAGGAGGGGACAGTCCCTTTTATATACGGGAGAATTTCTGTTCGTTTTAAGTTTTAATGTCGCTCCTTATTTTCAGTTTAAAAGACTTGTTTTTTTTATTTAATCATTAATAGAATCTATTCCAGAATCATTAGATTCTGAATAAAATAGTGACTTTTGTTGTGATTCTTAGAATAGAATATGATTTATTGGCTAAAATAGCACAAAAGCTAGCATAAGCATGTCAGAACAATTACAATAATAAAACAGATGTTAGGGCAATCAAAATGTGCTAAAATAGCACAAAAGCTGCCATAAGGATGTCAGAACTAATACAATAATAAACAGATGTTAGGGGATAAACATAAAACAAAAGTTAAATCAATTATTAAAATGGGAAACAAAATAGGGGACAAAAGATTTTTTGTACCTCATGGTCAAAATTTGGGGACACAAGTTCAGCTGGGTATTGGGAGCTCTAAAAGCATTGAGTCTCATATTAGGAAGGATTGGAGGATTTTCTTTAAAACGAGGGAGAAAACTTCGGAGAGGGAATTACCTACTGGGCTTTGGCCAGTAGGTAATTTCAATACCAGAAGAATGGTAATTTCATCACCTGAAGAAGGATTAAAAATGGTGGCAATACTGAATATGTTTGTTAAGTACCAGACAAAAGGAAGAAGATGAAGTGCAGGACCAGATATCTTTTTCTTTACTGAACCAGATAAGACATTCTGTTCCATGACATTAATTATTTTTAATGCCAATTTGTAGCATCCTTTGCATTATCTATAATCCACTAAGAAATGCAATGGTATTGTGTTTAGACCATTCACAAGGTCTGTGATGCTTGTTTATTGTTTGGATATGCATGCAACTGAATTTCTTTCAAAATCGTACATTTTCTTTATTTTTATACTTAATTACATTTATGTTTTCTTCATTTTTTCATTAACTATGTTTACATTTTCATTTTCTTTATTTCCATACTATTTCATTAATTATATTTTTCAGAATACCACTCCTGAATAAGCAAAAATGGTAATTTATGTCTTGCTAGGTTTTTTTCCAAAACACCTTTTTAAACTTTTGGTTACTATGGGTAGTGATAATGGCTCTCCAAAGTTAAAAGCGCATATATAGGGGAGAGTCAGGTACATTGGGACAGGGGTATGTTGAGACACATGTACTTTTGACAGAAAACTTCAAGCTAAAAATCTGCCACTATTCACACCTAAAATGCCATCTCTTGGACTATCTGTGGATGTAGTATAATGGTTGCAAAGTGCAACTTTCTATCACAAAATTTAGGTAAGAATTTTTTATGTGGTCTTTGAAAAGTATTTTTGTTTTGCAAAATTCTACAGTACTCTTAGGTAAACAGCTTTTAGAAAATTGCATATAGCCTTTTAGATAGAGAAATTTATGAGCTTTTCAATGGTACGAATTTTGTTGTGTTCTTCTGCCATCTTGTGGCTGATCTAAATATTTTTTTCAGTTAATACTGTTAGGGTACTCTGGTACATGTGTTCTGGGGTACACTGGGACAGGTTTAGTTCATTGTGTCCCATGGTATTCTTGCTTGCTTAGGCCTAGAGAACTTTCAAGAGTATGCTCCTTATCTTATGTTGACTTCTTTCTTTCGTTTTTCTACTCTCGCTGGGCCTTGCGTTATTAGTTAGCTACAACAATCCTAAAAAAATAACGCCCAAAAATTAAATATTTCACAATCCAGGCGAATTGTATCCCCTCAACTTATAAAATAAATTCCACTAGTTTAAAATAAGTTCCAAACAATCATTAAAAAAAATGACTTCAAATCTAAACTCTAAAAATTCATAAAAATCTCATACTATTTCTACATTCCCTAAAAATTTACTCAATTTTTCTTTCATAAAATAAACTCCAATAATTCAAATCTAAGACCTCAAATACAATCTAAGTCTCAAATACTTCAAATCTAAACTCTATAATTTTTTTCCTTACATTGTACAAAATCCTATATTATTTCTATATTCCATAAAACTGTATTCAATCATAAACCCCATATATTCTGATTATTCAATTAAATTTAAGTCTTACCTAATATATAAGCTTAAAAGAACTTAAACTTAATATATAAACTAAAAACATCCTTCTTTTGTTGTAGTATGCCAAAAATGAGAAAAGCTGATCCGTTGCTTTATGTCTGGAATGAGGAAGACATGAAGAAAGCAGTACAAGCTCACCTTTATGGGATGCTACTTCGAGGAGCTGCTGAAGTTTACAATGTCAAGCAGTCAACTCTTAGCACATATGCCACTATGTTTTGTAATGGAAAGAAGAGTTTAGTTACCCTCCCGCCTGTGAAACAGGCGAGTATTTACGAGTGAGCAGGAGCTTCAACTTGAAGAGTGCATCCTTCAAGCAGCCCGAATGCACTATGGTCCCTCCAGGAAGAGAGCCAGAGAGCTTGCTTGGCTTATGGCGTAACGAAACTGACTTGCATATATGTCAAGCTGGGACACAGTAAAGTCTGCAGGCAAAGACTGGCTGTATGGCTTTCTTAGAAAGCATCCGTCGATTTCGCTTTGAAGGCGGGAACCTACAAGTATCCAGAGAAATCTTGGTTTCAATCGTGTTCTCAGAGAACACAGAGAGTCAGAGAGTTTTATTCAAAATACAAGTTCCTTGCTAGCTGGATCTACAACCGCGATGAGACTGGGCTCACAAATGTCTAGACCAAGTGTCAAAGAGTGCTAAGCCAAAAGGAAGTAAAGCAGCTTGTTGCTATGGCTTCCCAAGAGAGAGGAAAGCTGGTGACCATGGTGGGCACTATAAATGCCATGATAGAATTTATTCTAGCCTTTCTGATTTTCCCACGAGCACGTTTTGTAGAAAGTCTTCTTGATGGAGCCCCCCCCCCCCGACTGATGGAATAGCAAGGGGCTAGCCTGGAAATGCTTGGATGACAAAGGATCTGTTTTTGCTATATTTGGAGCACTTTGCATTGTATGTCCACTCATCTCCTGAGAATCCTGTCTTGATTTGATGGACAATCATGAAAGTTACACCAGCTAAGATGCAGTTTTGTTGGCCAAAGAAAAGGAAATACATTTACTTACGTTCCCACCGCACATATTATCCAGGTTGCAGTTTCTCGACGTTTCGGTTTATGGACCATTAAAGACTTACTGGTCACAGGTAATAGAGAACTGGTTGAGACTTCACCCTGGTCGAGCAGTGACGGAATATGAGATCGGTGAATTACTGGGGGTTGCTTTTCCTAAGGTCTTCTCTCAGACTAAAATCACTAGTGGATTCTCAAAGCCAGGAATTTTCCAGCTGAATACTGGAGTGTGGCAAGAGTCTGACTTTCTTCCTGCTTTGTGACGAGAAGATACTACTGAGCCGGGAAATCAGCCTGCAGCTGTTGACGAAAATTTACCAGAACCGCCAGAGCTTCGGTTGAGCCAGGGTCCCAGTGCTAAAACCCATTCAACCATGTTTGTTTTGCCAGAAGATATTATACCCCTGCCAAGAAGGGAAGTTACAAACAGAAAGACAGGCAGAAAGAATGAAGTATCCAAGATCTTGACTTCTACACTGGTGAAAGACTAGATCCAAGCTGCTGAAAACGAAAGGAAGCCAAAAAAAGAAGAAGGATCTCAAGAAAAGCAAGAAAGTGGCTCCTGCCAAAAAGCCGAAGAAGAAAACTACCAAGAGATTGCTGAACTTCAGTGACGAAAGTGGAGATGAAGCAGCACCAAGAGATTTTGAGTGTGACGACAATCCTGACGACTCGTTCTGCTCTGAAGAACTCTTATTGCCGGAAGAGGAGTCTGAGACTCCCAGTATCTGTTCCGATGAATTCGTTCTATTCGAGTACAAGAGGGAAAAGGGATCGAAATTCTACACTGGTGAAGTGCTCCAGGCCGAGCCAGACGGCTGTACTGTCAATTGTTTGAAACGAAACGTTCCAGCCTGGAGGCTTACGTTTCCGAAAGAGCGCGACGAAGCGTTTGTCGATAGCTCAGAAGTAGTGATGAAATTGCCAGTTCCAGTGGTCTCAGGCGGAACTGGACGCATCGCCAAGATGATCAGCTTTGATGCAGACCTGACCAAATACTCAGTTGAATAATTTTTTAAATAACTTTATTGTATTTTTACTGTTTTATACCACGAAATATACGAAGTTTTAATTGATTTACCATGGTGTCCCAAAGTACCCACCGCCCCGACCCATAGTACCTGAACAAGTGGTACTCTGGAACAAAACAGGACCCTCTGAAAAATATGTCTTGCTAATTTTAGTGTGAGCTATAAAAATATGAGAAAAATCCCAGTAAAAGCCAAATGATCTGCCACAGATTGTATGTTTGATACAAGAAAATCGGACTGTAAATGTAGGAGATATTAAGCTTTAAGTTGAACTTGTCCCAGGGTTCCCGGCTCTCCCCTACACTTTCATTATTCCAAAAAAAACGTCTTCAAAGTTTCTCAAGTTTTGCGGCACTTTCCCCACCTGTTGCGGAAAACCAGACACCGGATTTAAGTGAAAAGTTGCTAGGACAGGTTTTAGATAGTGTTATTCCCAATTACGTAACTAAAATAAATGCTAGATTTCGCCAATACTACTATATGTCATGTACGCGTTTTTACTATTGGCGTTTTTCTTGTTCTCGTATGAACCCGTCTCAGGTAAAAACACGTATATCCGTGGATATGCGTTTTTACCTTTGGAACAAAATTTAAAGATTCAGTTATTTATTCAGAAAGTAAGAGGAAAATCATCTTCAGAATACAAAAAAATCAGTCAGTAACCAACACTCTTCAGTAGGTCAACAGAATTGGTGCCAGATGGCGTGTCTTTCCAAAAAATTCTGCGGTTCTCTGGCATGAAAGGTACAATCTTTGTCAAAATCGCATCTTTTCCCCAGTTTTCACCCCTCTCACTCCGTTTACCTTTTCAGAAAGAGGATGCTTACCCTCTTCGATCACTTTGACATGCTTTTTCAGCACAAAATCTATCGACTTTTCTTCGCTATCTGGCGAGGTCTTGTATAACAGAGATGATTCACCACGCTCAAATCTCACTTGAGAAAATTGTTCGATCTTGACTCCAACCTTTTTCATCATCAGGAACAGAGATCTGATGGAACTCCACTGTCGAAAATCGTCTAAGCACATCCTCACAGCTTTGGCATGTCTCCTGCTTTTTTCAATCAGGTCACACAGGACATCAAAGGGCAGAACGTCTCTATTTCGAATCTTGGACTCTATGGATCCATGCACAGAATCTGCAGCCATATGCATGTGATCCTCCACTAGATATTTGATGACGATGCTATCAGGCCCACCTTCCAAATTCACAAGTATCGGAAACTCACTGTAAAGGGTCCAGTTTTTATTCTGTGCACAACAATTATCAGTATAGAACAAAAATCTCTTTGCGTCACGGTTCATCCTAACAACCTTGTGATACGAGCTACCAATATTGGGTGCGTCACGTCCTTGCAAAGCCTCATTCCACGAGACACACAAATTGGGATTCAGCCTTGTAGCTTCAAATGGGGCGAAAGTTTCATTGAAACAGAGAAGGCGCGACAAGAAAAAGGCTTCTTTTCTGCTATGCATAATTGACAAAAAAGCACCTTCTGCAAATCCACAGTATAGACCTTAGTCTCCGTTTCAGTTATGTCTTTTACAATTTCTCGCCTCACAGCATCAACTAGAGCTCTGTGTTTCGTGTAGTCTTCCTTTTCTGTATCAGATGCAAAATCTTGCTCAACATTGTCCTTTAAAAGAACACAAATATCACAGCTATCACTCTGAAGTAAACAGAGGGATTACATTTTCCTTCTTCAGTATTTTTCTGTATGTCTCCTCTGAACTCTTGATGCCAGGGTTTTTAAGCCGGAAATCATCTGTCATGATCAAAGCACTAAGGTCCCTTGGAAGGTACCTCACGTTAGGTGTATGCGAGCGATGGTAGTACGGTATAGCTGGATGGAAACTTTCTATGTGGTGTATTTTCACTTGTCTGTCAATTTTGTTTCCAGGTTTCCTGTACTTATTGCCACGATTTTCTGTCACCATTGTACGTAGTTCGTCACGTGCAAGGTATTTTTTATGAGAAAAATGACAGAATCTGTTTTTCCTAATCCAAAAGGGGCAAGAAATTTGGACTTGCAAACCATAATTCTTTCAATTTTAGGGATGGCACTTAGATCTTCTGCTGTATTTTTAGGAAGAAAATAAACCACAGTAGAGTTCTTTCGGAACTTTTCTACACATTCTGCACCTCTTCGGGCAACTGGAAGAAAGCATAACAGCGTAACGAGCCATTTACCCCTTTCTTCATAGCTCAATGTCCAAAACCTGTTATATAACTTTTTCATGTCTTCGTGATCAAACAATTTGCAATTATTAGTGCATTTCTTTGAATCGCAATCTGTGTTTAATGGGAAAGGATGCTTTGTCATTTCTCTTTCACTTTTCCCTATCTTACTTCTCACTCTCTTCCAAATAACCTGATCTCTTGAACCTGCTGCAACAGTCTCACTTGTTTGTCTTTCTTGACTTTCATGTTCTGCGGGGGGGAGCTCCACTGATGGTTCAACACCTTGTCTTTTTTAACTTTCATGTTCTGCAGGGGGCAGCTGCACTATTGGTTCAACGCCTTCGATGCAGCTACCATATGTCATCTGATTGGGAACTATTTGGTGCTCCTGAAAGACAGCAACACTTGTAGCAATGAATTCAGATTCGATTTCGCCTGGGCACAAGGAAATGTTCATATTACCAAGAAAAGAATCAATGTTATCACACAATATTTGGTCTGTCTCCAGTGCCTTTGAGGTTAAATCAGACACAACACTAAAACATGATAGAAAATCTGTATCATTGGAAGCATATTTGACCTGGCTTGCAACAGACATTGGTTTAAACTTAATATATATCTTTGGCCTAGCCGTATCCTCACTATCACTAGTGCTACTACTGTCGTTGCCATAGTCAGTATCACTATCCCCTCCACTAGTGCTACTTAAGTCTTCTTCTCTTGAAGCGTATGAGGCTATAGCCTCGACATTCTGTCTGATCTTCATAGTTGAGTACTTATTATCCCACCTGGTACGCTGGGGAGACTGAGCAGCCAAATCAGCAGCTGATAGTTCGTCAGTCCTGGAAAATTTGAAACCATTAGGTTTGGTATTAAGAAGTGTCGATTTTTGCAGTTGTTTTACCTACTAGCCTATTCCAGTTATTCTTACTAGTTACTCCACCAGACCAGCAGCTCTTATTAGGTTAAATGGTTTAAGCAGTGTTTCCGTTGAGAAAACCTTAAATGTTTGCTATCTGTTTGTACAATATCTGCAACAAATTTAACCTTTTTAGAAGTAAGCTTATCTTTTGCTAGAGTAACTAAATCAGTGGCTAGCACTTCGTTGTTTCTGGAAAGTTAAACCCGCTAGGTTGCTGTTCAGAACTGTTACTTTTATACCAGTAATTTTACGTTTTATACCAAGTTGTTTTTACTAGTTTTATAGTAAAAACAACTTAACTACTTTACAACTTTACAACAACAGCAGCTATCTTAGGTAGTGTAGGCTAAGTGTAGTTAATGTAGGCTTAGACATAGTAGGACACACACAAGCACCTCCTATGATATACTCCATCTTCCAGTGTAGCCTACCTGATCAAACGAAACTCAGTGAACACTAAATTTCCAACAGTTAGCACATATAACACACAAAGATCCTGTACATACATGAATAGATACTTCAAAGTTGTACTCACTATTGCTTTTTCCTTATCTCCAAGGCCAATTTTAGACTTTTCAGACCCCTAGACTCTGGCCAAGACATCTTTTATTTACATTTATGTTGCTCCTAAGTTACCTAAACTTGCTGAAAGTTATGAAAAATCGTGGTTTAATAACGCATATATACAAAAATGTGTCTGGCAGTCAAAGGTAAAAAAGCGTATATGGTAGATACGTGTTTTTACCTTAGGCAGACGGGACAAAATGTTGCAGATACGCGTTTTTCGCTGGGACAATTTTGCAGGAGATCGTGTTAGGGCACTCTTGCATACACCATTCGATTCAGCTCTACGAGCTGAATCTAGTGTTAACCTATATGTAACTCGGGAAGTGACTTATCGTGTATATACGCGCTTTTACATTTGGAGGGCCGATATGCCCCCCACTAGAATAAAATATTTTAAAATAAAATATCAGTGAATTGAACTAGAAAGCAAAAAACTAAAGAATTTGGTGTATGAAGAAATTTTCAAATTCAAAAGCTTGTTTTTTGTAAGTGAGCAAACTGTTCTATAGTATTATCCTATTCCTAAAAACTAATTGCTAACCTCTGGGGAAAAGTTGAGCAAATTTTGTTTCTAATTTTAATATTGAAAGCAGAGCTGGGCCTGCGTTAACTAACGCCTCTCTGCTTATGCTCTGCCTATGTACTCATAAAACTACAATCACAGTGGCCACGCCAGTGGATGCAATAGTCATTGGACATTATAACGAGGGTCTTCCAAATCTAAGTTCTGTTTTCAATAAGTTTGAAGTAATCAAAAGTCTGGAAGGATCCCTCTTAGTTTGTTTGGCCCAGGTTTTCACCATGCTCTCCCTTATGTGCAGTATCTCCACTTAAATTTTATAATTTTAGAACTGAATACCACCCACTGGACCTTACTAATCACTACATCAAGAAGGACTCCTTTAACAAATAAGGAATAGATAAAAAGTTTTTTGGTACAATCGCTCTTGCATATTTGCTTTAAAATATAGAATTTTTCTTTAAAATGTTTTTAGAAATATTTGGCAAAGGAAATGCTCGGGATCGCCAGCTGGGTATATTTTTTGTGTCACAAAATATTTTAAATTAAGCACTGATTAAAATAAAGACGGGGTCTTTAGAGGTTGGAAGTGCTCTATCTCTACAGGATTAATTTGTTCCATCTTTCGTTGGCAGTTGGCAAACAGGAGTTTGGCTACTGCCTCCTCCCCTTTTCATTAACCGTAGAATTTCTATAGCCTATTTCATCATTTTTGTTTTGTGGTTTTTGAAAATTATTCTTATTTTGAATGGTATGCTTTGTTGTTCAAAACATTGATGACTGATAAAAATAAATCATCACAATAATTGTTTCACTATAATAATCACTATAATCACCATAATAATTTTTTTTTTCAATTAACTTCTGTTCATTTTTAATGTCCAAAGTTTGTTTTTGGTTCATCTAGCAAACATTTCTCCAGTTTTCACGCCTTTGCTTTAAGAATTAAAATATCTTTATGATTCTAACATATTAGTTCTAAGTCGTGTCTTTTAATTTATGTTGACATCCCCCTCAAGGATTCTCTTAAAGCTTCAACTAAATACCATTCGTCTTTGCACCAACGCCTTTTTGACAACTGGGATGCACATAGTTGTTGGCCCAAATTGATTAAGTTCAACATGCCCCTCAACATTCTCCAAGATATTCAAATTAATACACTTCATTACCTTGTGAAATATTGGAGATCTGTCTTTGTGACAACCATAATCTCTTTAGGATCTTTGGATTTAGTTTTGTATTTCAATCAGCATTTCATAAATGTTCTATCCTGATAAAATTAGTCATTACTGAGATGTTGCAACCGGCTTAGTAAGATATCCTTTCCTAATTTGTTCATAAGATAATTGAAGGCATACTGTTGTGACAACCTGGATGCATATAGTGTCTTTTGATTTAGTTCAACATCCCGTTCAATATTCCCGGAAGTTTTCAACTGTATAACCCTACCCATTTGTGGGATATTGCAGATAAGCCTTTTGACAACTTGAAGGCACTATGTTATTTTGACAAGTAGGATGCAGTTGAACTTTTTTGGTTTATTCAATAGTTTTAGTTGTAACAGTAGAAGTTGCAGTAGTATTTGCAGTCACAGTCACACTAGTATTTGCTCTCTGATTTAAGGAAAAACTACTTACATGGGATTGTTTGCTGCTTCCTGGTATTTTACAAAGTAGTAATCCAACCACAATATTTCGTATTGGTGCGTACATAGAGAAGGGATTAGAAAAAAGGAAAAGTTTTTATAATTGATTATTATTAATTATATGGAATTACATTTATTTTCTCGATAAATTACCATAAGGTATTTTTTGCTATGTATCATGTTAATGTGTGTTTCGTAATTTGTTCTGTTGTGATTTCTTTATTTTTCATAAATTTTTGTGTGTATATGGCACTTAGGCTTTGGAAATACACGATCTATCTATCTATCTATCTATCAGTTGAAATCACTAATTAGCACTGCTAATAGTAGCAGATAGAGTCGCAAGAAGTAGCAGTTCACAAGTTGTCACATTTATATTTGCAAGTTGTCGCACTTGCAGTTGAAAATAGTCGTAGCTGCAGTTCCAAGTAGTCACAGTCGCAAGCAGTCTCAGTCACAAACATTTGCAGTCGCAAGCAGTCGTAATTGCAAATAGTCACAGTTGCTTCACATGTAGTTCCAGTCCTAAGTAGTCACAGTCCCCGTTACAAGTAGTCATAGTCTTGCATAGTGACAGTCACAGGAAGTAGTAGTTACAGTCACAGTATTTGTAGCAAAAGTAGCCCTGAAAGTTTGAAGTTAATACTCGTAGTTTTTCTAAGATATCGCAGATATGCCCGTTTGATAACCTGGATACGCATAGTGTCTTTTGATATAGTGAACTAATCCCCTCAACGTTCACCTGAATATTCTTAGCCTTTTCTGAAACACCCAGGATCAAACACCTCTACCCTTTTCTAATAATAGATCATGTATGCAAACAATGGACATACAGCATGATTTACAGTCCTTTTCCCTATTCCATGATGATTTCCACAGTGGCATAGTTATATCGCATGTGACTATTTTGAACAAATTTTATATTTCGTAATGCTATTGCTGATTCCCCCTTATAGCAATCAGCATGTTCAGCATGCCTCTCACTTTCTTGAAAGTAGTCATGGGAAGATTTAGTCACAGTCTAAACAGTCCCAGTTGAAGCCACAGTAGAAGTAGTAGTAACTGTGACACTGAAGGTTTCAAGTTAATACCCGTAGTCGAACTTAAAATGTTAAAGATTCTGCCTATTGCTACCCTGGATGGATACAGTGTCTTTTGATTTACTTCAGGTTCCTCCTCAAAATTCTCTGAAGTTTCAGCTTAACACCCTTAGCTTTTTTGGACATACCCACAATCAAATATTTTCATTTTTGCAATGATATATCCTGCATGTAAACAATAATTAAATTGTGTAGTTTACACTCCTTGCCCATGGGATGTTTGGGCCTGGTATCTCCAGAGGCTTAGTTATAAGATTTTTGACTATTTGAACGAAGTGGCTATTTCAGAAGGCACTATGTTTATCCAGAACGCCAAAAAGTCAATATCCCAAGATCAGCTAGGGATATCACAAGCATGTTATCGTGCATATTGAGCTAAATCCAAAGCCGATCTGCCCTTCCAAATCTGTCATATGGGCGTATTTGCGATACCGGTATCTTAGGAACCAATTAAGGTATAAAGCTGAAGCCTTCATGGCATTCTGAGGAGAATGTTTAACTACATATAGATGTTGAAAGGGTGTACCCGCCGTGCATTCGAAACCTCTTAGTGCATTAAGGTGTAGCTCTCACGGGACTAGTTTAGGGACTAGTCTGATCATGAATTCTCTTTCTAGAATTATTACGAGCATACTAGTTTGGTTGGTTTCGGAATTAAGGACTAAAATTCTTGGCGCAATTTAACTAAGAAGTCAGTAAAGTGTCTAGGTGGGATATATATACTTGACATTAACTCTTTAGAAACAATAATTGTAGTTTCAATTTTTATAGAAGTTTGCTGCTGTGTTATTCTGGCTAAAGAAATCACAAAATCCATTCTGTTTGGAGCTACTTGCGATGTCATTTTGTTGAGTGTGCATTAGTTTTTGTGAGAAATTCTGGGAATCTGCTGGAGTTCCAAATATGGGTGATCCAAGCAGCCTTGCTGACTCTGTTGTGAAAATGGGTAAGTTTATAACTCTGAATAATAAGACTTATTATTATTATTATTGCCGTTATGGTAGACTAAAAAATTTGTGGTAAGGCTCAGAACAGAAAAGTCCGTTGCCTATGCACCGAAAAAATTATGAAGAAAATATCATAGTATGATTAGCCACTGGGCTTTTGATGCCCCTCCCCCTTCAGCATGATGTTTTGATATAGGCCTAATACATCCCTAAATCTTTTTTACCTCTTTGTGCAAGACCTCTACATGCCTCTGTCAATGTTTTCAATTGGTTTTCTCTATCTTATCAACTCCATCTGACAGCTAAAGATTAGCTTGGCCAGCCAACACTCGATCCTCAAAAGAGAGGAGTGAGTCACCCACCAGCCATCACTAGCAAGGAGCATCCTCAGAACTAGCAATAGTCAGGGGCGTCCTGATGCTCATTTTGTTGGGGGGGGGGGTGATCTTCGTAATTTTACCGAATCGCTACCTGATTTATGCCAAATTTTCTGCAGAAATCAAGAATTTTGCTAAATTTCAGCTTATTTTGCAAAATTTCTGCCGAAAATTTTACCGAATGCCAACGAAGTTGGGGGGGGGGGTGGTGCTGCCCCCTGCCTGACCCCCCCCCCCCCCTTGGGATGCCCCTGGCAATAGTAACATTATGCAGTATAGTGACCTTTCTCCCACCTTCTTTAACTCCTTTACCATTTGACATGATTTTGGCTGCCATTATTGGCTCCGATCCATCCAACCTTGATAGTTTATTGCAAAAAAGCTCTGTCTTACGGTCAGACATTGGAAAAAACCACCAGTGATTGGATGGTAACTAAAATGAGCAATAGTAGTAGGCTCCTATTGTAGCTACTACTCCTAGGGGATTCATAAGAAGTGTTATCACCACTACCTCCGACAATATGGCTTAATTTAGGTCCTTGCTGGATAAAAGTACGTCTGCTAGTTTTGTTTCTTAGGTGCTAAACTTGGCTGTCACTCTTATCACAAGCCTTGCTTTCCTTTGTAAAGCAAATATTCACTTCTTGGATAGAACCATATTCGGAAAATACTTTGTAACCTCTTTTTTCTACTGCGTAAATTGGTTTTGTGGAAGTATTGGTAAATGATGTGATGGTTTCTATGGGGGGGGGGCAATAGTAGAAACTAGCTATAGCAATGTTAGTTCCACTTTTCCATAGCTCTTTCTTTTACTGAGCTACAAGTTATTTCGATTTTTTTTCTTCTTTTTTAAGGTGTATTGAAAAGTAATACAACAATTATAATTACTTAGAAAACTTGAGGCTACCATGGGAAAACTAGAATCTCGTCTTGATATAGATAATAGATTAAATAAAAAAAAAGTTTTTTGACTGAAAATAATGAGTAATATGGTTAGAAGAAAATGTTCTGTGTATTACGGAAAGGCCCTCTCTTCATGCTAAAGTTTTACTTTTTGTCCCAATTCTTTAATAACGTCTGCTGAAACATAATATCCAAGTAATCGAAGTAAAAAAAATTTAAGTCCTGAAAACTTTAGCATAAAGAGCGATGAAGGATTTCATCGAATTTAGGGAATAATCCCCTCACGTACAGAGTCATTTCTGTTCGTTTTGAGTTTTGAAGCTGTTCCTTACTTTCAGTTGGATTTTTTTTTATTGATTGAATGTTTGGTCGGTTTTTTAATGGGGCTGTGATCAGGCCGTTTGAATAAGCCATTTGCCAATGCTTTACAACCATTGTTTTGATCGATTACCCCTGGGGAATCTGGGTGATCACCCCTGGGGAAAGCGAACAAACAACAATTAAACATGCATCTGTGGTTTATCTTCTGGCCAAAAAAACCCCACAAAGTTCCACCTTTTGTAAATAGGAATTTGAGACCTCTTCAGTGGGGTTCTCTTATATGCTGAATATTTTATTGTAATTTTATTAGGATCTCTTGACTCTTTGGGGTCGTTTTCTCCTTTTTCGAAAATCAGGCAAATATTTTAAGGTGTGCAGATTTTGATAGCTAATATTAAACTGAAAATGAGTCAACATAAAAAGCCCATTCTTTTGATGGATTAATTGTTATTAAAATTCCCTTTTGATTGTTAATTAAGTTGCTTCTTGCTTACAGTTCTTTACCACAAACTGTTTGATAGAATAAACAACTTTGAAGAATAAACAAACCTCTTGAACGGCCTATTTCTATTATAGGGTTTATTATATACCTCTAAATTTGCTTATAGAAGTGGAAGTAGCATCGCTCAATGATGGTAGTGAGATCTTCGCGACCACAAGCTCGACTGTATTACTGAAAAATGAATATCTTCCTTCTACAACTATTGACAAGGTTAAGGTGGAATCTGACTTCTTTAACTTAAATATGCCATTGGAAAGCCAAGATATAGTTCCCGATAATAAACAAGGTGATTTTTTTGAGATATAGCATTTAAACTATAGTAGCAAGTAGGAAGTAGCAAGGACATCAAAATGAAAAATTTTGGTATCTCCTGGCTCTATCTTGCGTTTAGTCCTAACTTTAATTTTATAGTCTACCTTTAATTTCTATGCTATTTCTATTATTATTATTATTATTACATAAAAAACTTACTCTGTAAGATTACAGAACTTAAGGTGAAGTCTTAAATTATGCAAGTGTGCAATTTTTATGGTGAAGTTGATAGGGTTTACGGTA
Organism: Artemia sp. Qi Xiang Cuo; assembly: GCF_049724085.1. NCBI lineage: Eukaryota > Metazoa > Arthropoda > Branchiopoda > Anostraca > Artemiidae > Artemia > Artemia sp. Qi Xiang Cuo. The sequence goes on along the minus strand of NC_142814.1, from coordinate 39,351,452 downwards.
AAGAAACCTTTAGCGTAAAACTGAAGACCATGGGTTTTATAAGAAAATGCTTCGCTAGGGACAATCTCCTATGATAGAGAAGCAATCTCTGTGGGAGGCTGAGCTACTCTAAAAGGATTCCAGTGGGAAACATTTATATTCTATTATTATGTTATTTCTCTTATTATTGATTATCTTTTTTCTATGTATTTCTGTGCTACAAAATTCTTAAGGATATGTTGCAAAGGTGAACTGTGAAAAACAGTAGGTAAAAAATAGTTCCTTAGACTCAATAACGCTTTAGAAATTTATAAAATATTGTAGAAACATTCAAAAAATCATTAAGAGATAACATGCCTTACGAGAATAAACCTTCTTTTTATACAATCACAAAAATTTATGCTCACACTATATTTCCTATATACGCTAGTCTGCATATCTTACATCAACGGGTGTAGTTATTATTGCTAGAGGTTGATGGATATCAAGGGGTTTATGCTTCATGTTCGAGAATGTCATCTCTGCTGTCTGGAAGAAAAAAGTCACATTTGTTCTTTACAAAATGCAAATTAAGTACTAAAAGTAATTCTCTTGGAATCAGAAGGAAAGTAGAATTCTATTGATATACGAATGTTAATACACTGTGTTATACGGTGTTAAAACACTGAAGCTCTGTAAATTTGATAAAATGACATCATTCATGTATCCGAAAAGATGTTTGTGTAGTTAAATGAATTAACTAGTAAGTTGAAGTAATTATCTTCAAATAATCTCAACAATCTAGTAATAAATACATTAAGGGACAGTTTAAGAGTTTCAGAGAGTGGATGGATATTTACGTTTCTTTTAATTCGTATTTGATAATAATATGGTTGTTAACATGGGTGTAGGTGGGGGGGGGGCAGGGGGTCTACTGTCCCCTCTAGAACTTGAAATTTACACTAGATATGGCTGGAAAAGGTTGGAAAAAGGTAGATGGTTGAAAAAGTTGAAAACAAACAGTCGAAATGACAGAATAAAAGTCAAACAAGAAGAAATTATTCATAATGTCTTGGAAAGATTTAGCTCTAATCTAAGAAGATTAATGCTGAAACTTATTGATGATTTTTGGTGATTATTTATTAATAAAGATTTCATAGGCCTGATATAGCTTGCTGGCAATGTAAGGTTTTGTAAACTGACAATATAACTTCAGCCTCCTCCCTCCTGCCCTTCATCATAGAATCGGCTGCCCCCCCCCCTCCTAGACAAGAAGCTACGTACGCCCATGGTTGCTAAATTTATCAAGCAATGCTTAAAACAAAACATATTCCGTAATATTATTACACTAGTGCTTTCGATGCATTTCAACTTCTATATTAGAGCTTCTATATTTAATATAGAGCTTCTATATTAAATCAATAAAAAAAATCCTGCCAAACCCTTATCGCACTGGTAGAGTAATTCATTCCTTATATCCATAAAAGAGTCACTGAATAAGAAATCCATAAGGGGGTTACATTTTGAAAACGTTGACGCTTTGAAAACGAACGTGTTGAAAACGAGAATTTAGTTGACTCTAATGACTTGCCCTGATGATTAACGACTAGAAACTTTAATAACTTGTTTCTTAATGAGCTATCATGCATCTTTTAGTTCTTTGTCAAATTTATTAGCTTTGTTTTTTTTATTAGATTAGTTTTGTTATTTTAACACAGTGAGTTTTAGAAGAAAAATAATTGAATGTTGCGGCTGTGTGTCCATGTAGTACAATATAGTAGCATTTTGATAACAATATGGTAGCATTAAGTTTTTTTTTTAGCAACAGCTTACTGTCAATTAATGGTAATGTTTGTCTTCTGCTGCGCCAATCAGGAAAGGTATACTTTCTAGAACTCCGTGACGTTTTTTTTTTTTTTTTTCATTTTCTACTTGTTTTTTAAACACAAGCTGCTTATTTTCTAACTCGGCATCCAGTAATTACCAAATGTGAATAATGAAATAGGGAAGTCTTTTTCATTAGTAATTTATTTTCGGGGTTTCTCTAATTTTTAAAACGTTTATGCTTGTACAATTTTCAACTAAACAAATTAAAAAAATTTCTTTGAATAATAAGAATATATAAATAATAAAATAAAGAAATAAACAAATTGAAAATTTTGTCATAATAAAAAAAACAAATGATAAATAAATAATAATAAAGAAATAAAGAAATTACTTTTTGAATAATAAAGTAATAACAATAATAAAAATATATGTAATAAATAATGTAACAATGGTCTCTTGTAATCTATGACTTAGAGTAGAATACCCTACAGGTGATGTTACCAGCTTATAATCTCATTCAGATATGAATAAGAAAAAGAAATATATTTGTTGTCGGCCATTTAGTAGATAAGAACACAGACAAAATATTTCTAAAGCATAGTTAACTTGCCTTCTCTGTACCAGAATGGAGATCTTAGAAACAGTCCTAAAAGCCAACAAACAAGGTAGTTGAAGCATTAGAAATGACCTTGTAATGAACTTGGTAGTTAACTTTGACAGAAGTTTAATGTTATGTTTTTATTCTAGATATGAAAATATCCTTATTGTTACGCACCAATCAACATAATAATGAATGCAAAACGCTTGTTACAGCTGACGCTACAAATCTGAATCTAAAAGAAGAAAAGAATGACATTTATGAATCCATTTCATTTGGTGAAGAAGAAAATATCGACTCTTCAGACATCAAAGCAGAACCTAGTTCCCATAATTGTTTTTCCCATGTAGTCAAGAACGAAGAACTACCTGATTTATTGAAAATCACTCCTCAATCAACTTGTGCATCAGATATCCATTCAAAGGCAGAATCTGATAAATCAAACTCAAATATTCAAAATCAGCAATCGATTAGTGATTTAGTGACTTCTGCCAGAGAAAAATGTCATGAGAGTAATTTTTACAAGAAGGGCTTTGCTTCTAACCAAGGGTTGGTCTCTATATTAAATGGTGGTCAAAAAACATATTATTCTAAATTTTGTAAGATGAGCTTTGCCAGAAATGCAAATTTTGTTAGTCATACTGCAACACAAACTGGTGCAAAACAATTTACAAGTGAATTTTGCAATCAAAGCTTTGCGCATAAATCTAATTTTTCTAGCCATATGGCAACACAAAATAGAGGAAAACCGTTTAATTGTAAATTTTGCAATCAAAGTTTTGCCCTGAAAATTTTTTTTTCTAACCATATGTTAATACACACTGAAAAAAACCCATTTAAATGTGAATTGTGCAATAAAGGCTTTGCCCTTAAAACTCACTTGTATAACCATATGATAACGTGCAATAAAAAGTTTATCCAAAAAAGTTATGTGTCTATCGATATGGCAATACATAATCATAAAAAACCGTTTAAATGTGAATTCTGCAGTAAAAATTTTAGCCAAAGATATATTTTGGCCAACCATATGGCAACACACACTAGTGAAAAACCATTTACGTGTGAATTGTGCAATAAAAGCTTTGCCCTCGAGCGCTATTTGTCTAGCCATATGGTAATGCACATTGGTGAAAAATCATTTACGTGTGGATTGTGCTATAAAAGCTTTGCCCGAAAAGATCATCTGTCTAACCATATTGTAACACACACTGGTAAAAAACCATTTATATGTGAATTGTGCAATAAAACCTTTGCCCGTAAAACTAGCTTGTCTAACCATATGGCACTACACTACACCGTGTTGCACCACATAGCTGTGTAAAACCATTTTAATTGGAATTGTGTAATGAAGGCTTTGGCTGAAAAGAAAATTTGGATGCCGCGAATGTAACACACTGATCTATTTGATTTTAAACTACCCACCCGTTTTAGAAGCATTGTTTACAAGCACCAGATGTTGATGCATCAAGAATGCATCAAGTGTGGAAGTCCAATCTGTGTATTTAGCTCCGTGTATTTATAAGCACCAGATGTTGATGCATCAAGAATGCATCAAGTGTGGCAGTCCAATCTGTGTATTTAGCTCTGTGTATTTACAATCACCAGATGTTAATGCATCAAGAATGCATCAAGTGTGGAAGTCCAATCTGTATATTTAGCTCTGTATATTTACAAGCACCAGATGTTGATGCATCAAAAATGCATCAAGTGTGGAAGTCCAATCTGTGTATTTAGCTCTGTGTATTTACAAGCACGAGATGTTGATGCATCAAGAATGCATCAAGTGTGGAAGTCCAATCTTTGTATTTAGCTCTGTGTATTTACAAGTTCCAGATGTTGATGCATCAAGAATGCATCAAGTGTGGAAGTCCAATCTGATCTGTGTATTTAGCTCTGTGTATTTAAAAACACCAGATGTTGATGCATCAAGAACGCATCAAGTGTGGAAGTCCAATCTGTGCATTTAGCTCTGTGTATTTACAAACACCAGATGTTGATGCATCAAGAATGCATCAAGTGTGGAAGTCCAATCTGTGTATTTAGCTCTGTGTATTTACAAGCACCAGATGTTGATGGATCAAGAATGCATCAAGTGTGGAAGTACAATCGGAGTATTTAGCTCTGTGTATTTACAAGCACCAGATGTTGATGCATCAAGAATGTATCAAGTGGGGAAGTCCAATTTATGTATTTAGCTGAAAATTGCAAATCACTTAAAATTACTTTCGAAAAGTTTTAAAAAATAACCTCCATAATAGAGCAACCTATCCAAAAATTACTTTTGGAAGGGTCTAATGAATTTAAAATTCCTGTTAAAGTCGAAAAATGTCGTTAAATAATGATAATTTTCTTCTGTAAGTGGGACAAACTTTATGGTGTAAATATAACAAAACAGAAGACTGATTAGAGTTTGAGCTCCAGGGTTTTGCCATTATTCTGGAGATAAAAGTTGTCTAACAAACCTCTCCTCAATCTCTTTAGAAAAAAATCTTAATAGGCAACTTAATTATAGGCCCACCATCCACTTGCAAATCAGTCGAACAAAACGCTATCCCCTCTTCTTCTCTGAATCAAAATGCCATATTTCATTTTCTTTTTTTATTCCTCATTATAGTGAAAAAATGGAGGAGGTTCAGTCTTATAAGAGGGTTGGATTTTTGCATCAGAAGTTTAAGAAAGATTTTTTTTGTGCATATTCTTGCAACAGTTATTGCTACGTTAATTTGAGTAAATTATTGTTTGTAAGATTCCTATGTCTTTTTTTGACTAGATCGGTGCTAAGATTAATATAGAAGGAAGTCAATTACAGAAGCTGATTGATAGTAAATAAATCTTTGAATCATGAAGACTGCAATTCATATATGCAAGATTCCTTGCAAAAAAGACAAATATATATTTTTTCATCTTGTCTTTTGTTTAGAAAATATTTAAGAATTTTGTTTTTTAAAGTTCCTGAAATAATTTTTGATACCAGTTTTGTTCCCGCTGACCCACAGTTAAGCACTAAGCAGGGAAAAATGTAACCTGGGTGTGGGGTGATCCCTTTCGTTTCTTAGAATGCGCAATAAATAGCTGTTACAAAATGTAATTAACCCCCTCCCAGCTTTTTACAGTAGCCTTGCTAATCCAACTACTCCCTGATGAAAAAAGAAGAAAATGTACAATCACTAGGAGAAATATTCTTGCATGCTTACTGATATTGGCATTCTTTGTTTTCTCTAATGTGTATTTACTTTAAACGAAAGCGTGAGAAAAGTAACTTGGGAGTTTAACCAGGGATTTGGTTCAATCCCAACTTCCGAGGCCTTGCCTCCATAATTCAATTGAAGGGTTCAATAGGTTAAAAATGCAATATTTGGAAAACTAAGTAATATGTATAGAAAAAAAATTCAATCATGTCATAAAACATAACATAAATATTTTTAGCGTAACAAAAAAAGTAGTTTCCACATGACACTAAATTGGTGTTAGACACTGCTAGATGACATTTTTTTTATATTATTATTGCAGAATGGATGACGAGCTATAGTTATTTTGGCTACATTTTATTTTGATAGTGTGATTTCTTTATTTTTTGTCTCTAAGCGATTTGGCTCAATATTGGTTCCACTAGGAAGTGTTGAAATCAAGCTTTTTGGTTTTATCCAAAATAGTGTGATTTCTTTGTTTTTTGTCTCTTAGCAATTTTGCTCAATATTGGTTCCACTAGGAAGTGTTGAAATCAAGCTTTTTGGTTTTATCTCGACTTTGTTTACTGCTCAAAAGCAGAATATAAGACGAGTCGAAGCCAACCAATGAAATTCATTCTTATTTGAAGTGCCTAGGCATGATGGGTTTTATGTCTTTCCGAATTAAAACAAACGACAACAGGTTTTATGTTTTTCAAGAAACGCGTTTTTCCTCTGATTAGAATTTATTACTTTTAGTAGACAAGAGGAAAAGATAATACACTCATTACGAAGGTGAGGAAGAATACAAAATTCGTAAAAGAAGTTTGGTTAGTTTATTCACTGATATTAGCGGTTTTAGTTGGATAACGACGAGAGAATCTTTTTTATCAGAAACTTACCATGTCTCCTCTGAATCTTAAAAATTTTCAATGCCCTATGAAGAAATTTTCTTTATAGCCTACTAAATGGCAAACAGAAAGCAACAAAATTGTTCTACTTCTGTTTTCTCGGATTTTGCAATAGCATAAAATATATTTTCAAAAAAAGAATACAAATATCATCAAGGAAACATAATGTACTGGTCCCACAAAGGCTTTAAAGCTTAAAATTGAGGAGGGAATATGAATACTAATCAAATTCCAGGCAGGAATTGTTGATTTTTTGGTCCCAGAATTTATTATGAGATTCTTAAAGTTTTGCCCTGTAGCACAACTTTGGGCTTGAGGGTATAGAAGGGTGAAGTTATCAAAATTGAAAGATTTTAATTAGCTAGAAGCTCTAAAATAGTAGAATATTTTTACTTCTAACACTACTAATAACTCACCGCAGCACCTAGCCGGCTGAGGCCAACACAGCTACTCACTCTCTTCCTCCATCCCAATCTATTCAAAGCCACCCTCTTTACACCGTCCCAGAAAATTCCCATTTCATCTAAATCTTTCTTTATGACATCCTCCCACTCCAGACGAGGACGACCTGCTTTTCGTTTAGCCCTAGATGGTTTTCAGAAAAGGACAATCTGTCATCTGCAGAACGTGCCCTAGCCATCTCAACCTTTCTTTTATTATAGCCCTAGAAAGCGGGTTTGAACTACATTTTTCGTACAGAAAATAGTAGAATACAAAATAAAAATATACAAATTGATGTTATGCAATTTTCTCGCAAAATAATAGTGTTATTCTCTAGGCTCTTGTCGTGTTTTTTTTCCAAGTTTTTACATGTTTTATCATGGTTTAGACAGTGGTGGATCCAGGGGGAGGGTGAGGCCCCCCCCTAACGTAGTCTAAAGTAGTGTAATTTACTTAATTAACGCAAATTTGCGTTAATTCAACTTGCTCCTAACGCAAGTTTATCGGATCAACCTATATCCCCCCCCCCCAAAAAAAAAAAATCCTGGATCCGACCTTGGGTTTAGACCACTACTAGTGAATCAAAGAAAAAGCTAGAATAAAAAAAGATGAAAGGGAATTACTAAGGATCAATGAAAACGGACAAATGACTTTATTGTGTAAAATATTAACCCAGAACGTTGAAATGAGTTTCTTGATCAATTGGATAAAAATAATCTTTATTATAAATAAGTCTCCAGATGTCACTTAAAAATCTCTTTTCTTGCCTTTATAATCCCAGTGCCAGGAAGTTCCAAAACTACATAATCATTAATGCAGAACTAAAGAGAATAAGAATTGAGAAATTACTAAAAATAATTTTTTTTTAATGAAATAACTACTTTTATGTTGACCATAGTCTTCTGGTTAACATAGGAGCCTCCCAAACCTTGAAAAATTTGGGGCGTTTTCTTGAGTACCTAGGCAAATTTGAGAAGCTCATAGCAAATTTTCAAGAAAAAAACGCAAACAAATTATAATAGAACAAATTCGATCATCCTTCAAAAGAACTATGCAGTATACTTATTGCAAAATTCGGTATATACTTTGAAGGCCGTACCCAGGATTTTTTTGAGGGGTTTTAGTAAAAAAAAAAGATTTCAGGGTAGGGGGGCTTATAAAAAAAAAATCAAAAAACGCATACAAAGTTTATTTCCATTTTTGTTACGTTTTTACGAGTCAGACAAATATTTCGGCGGCGGGGGGTTCAGCCCCCTCCCCCCTCTGGGTACGGCCTTGTATACTGCAGCCATCCTGAATATTACGAAAAAAGACTTGAAAGTAGGTGTTGTTAAAGCTTAGGTCTCATCAAAGAAGTAAGGCCAGTGGATGACTCGAAATAGGGCTAAACAAACTTGACTAATATTGATAGTGAGCTTTGCCAAACAGTAGTAAAGACATGAACTCTGATACCTGGAATTATCCACGAAACTGGGAACCCGGATGTCAGTCAGCGAAACGTATTCAAATTTTATTGTGGTACCGCTCTAGTGGGACACCCGTGTTGAATTATACTAGAGAAGAGCGTCGAAAGTCAGAATATCAAGCAATTCTATGGCAGAGGAAGAAAATATTACAATAAAAAATTTTATCTCTATTCTCTTGTGTAAAAGTTTTGGATGTAGTTATTGTGTTATGTTCCAAAGTTTGTTAAGACCACTCATGTTAGTGATAATTGTGACTAGTTAATGAATGACGGATTCAGAACGGGTGAAGGACCCTTTAAAGCTATGAATAAAAATTTTGGAGTAATTAACACTTGTTTTTATTGCAGGAGGAGGGGAGGGTCAGGAAACATCCTAGATTTCCTGTATTGCCTTTCTCTGCTGCTTCTAAAATTGCAAATTATCTTTCAGGGTGGGAGTCAATAATTTTTTTTTCTTTGAAAGAATCCTGACGCCTCACAGCGTCCATTTTTAGGTTCACATATTCAAAATTTTTTCATGAAGTTTTTCTTTGAATAGAATTTTTCATTTCTATTCAATTTGAATAGAATATTCACCCTTTAACTTTCCTTCCACGTGAGAAATATAGATGGGGTAAAGTGTTCAAAATATGTTCTGAAGAATTGAAATGCAGAATAAATAGATAATTTTCCTAAAAAAGTGTCAAAGAAAAGTAAAGGGTAATAGTAAAACTAAAAGGGAAAAGAAAAAATATTGCGGAACATACATTTCGAGAAATGCATTGTTTAACAAAGAAATTGCATTGCACTGTTACACTGCATGCAATAAATATGCATTAAAATAAAGTCAAACTTAAAAACAACTTTGCCAATTCTCATTAACATTGCGTCTCGAAGCATACCTCTCTGGGTGGGACTGAAGCTTTTGCTGGCAGATTAGTATACAAGCTATTTAATAGTCAAGGTAGATGTAGATTTTTTCTATATTTAAAATTTTGGCCAAAGGGGTGTTGAGATTGGCGGTAAAACACAAGGAATATTTGTTTTAATCTCTTTCATTTTGTATCCGTGTATGGAGAGCTGTCTGAGTCGCGGAATAAATATTTTGGACGAGGGGTAAGAAGTGAATTGAGTGGATATATGAAAGTAACGTCTGCGCTATTAATCAGTTGTGTAAGTTTTTTCTTTCTTGTGGCTAAAATTGTCAATATGCCATTTTTAAGAGCTCTTCCTTGGGGTGGTAGTGACCGGGATATTTGTCTCGGCCATTGTGGGTTAGGGGGTGGGGTGGGGGTCGTGGCGGGAAAATTGCCCACTTTGATCTACTTCTTCAGTTTGACTCGTTTTTTTTTATATTTAAGTCGAGAGAGGGCACTGTAATTAGTTTTTTCCCGAGTACCACCAACTCAAGGAACGGCTCTGTGCTCGTATTTAAAATCTAGAAGACAAGAATGTTAGGTCCCCCGAAGAAGTCCTCAAATACCAGGGAGCAGAGGTACATCTCACCAAAAATATTCCTTGAATTTGCCAAAGGTATAATGTATCAGCCCATCCCCATACTCCCGACAAAGGGGTGCAAGCACACTGGAGGACACCAGGAGGGTGGGGGGGTATCTGCCGAGCTATCCTCATCATGTGACGCCAAGTATACCTTATCACACAGTGGCACGCAATTTGTATATGGATGAACTTGAATCTATGCCGATCAATCTCATCTGAATCTGGCCATCTATGGCTTGAATCTGGATGGTCATCAAGGTTGCCACAACGGCCAGTTCCTAAAGTGAAGCAATTGCCCAAATTTTTGTATCGCAGTTTGCGCTGCGACACGTGGATGGTTCGTTTAAGTTTTCTATTAAATTTTATGTTAACTTTTTAATCTAAAAGGATAAAGATGTATTCTGAGTTGATCATAGTGCTGAATGGGAAAATGTACACGCGCACATATATCCCGTACTTTAACGTATTTAGATTGTTGTCATGTATAAAAAACGTTATGACATATATTTTGATGTGAGGCACATTATGTAATTGCACTTTACAAGTCTATATTTTTAATTTGGTTATATAAGAGAAAAAGTGATACATTTAATGTAGCACGAGCTACAGTGCTACAAATGATGAGATAGTGCTAAAATAGTACTTTCGTACTACAGGTGGCATCCCTGATGGCTGTTGAATAATAGCAACATTTTAGCTACTTTTGTCTTATAGCCACCACAATCAAAATCTTATATCACGAACATGAGACACTAACCGGTTTTCATGGTCTTTATACCAGACAATATTAGCTTCGGCTTGGTGGGAAACTACATTGTAATTATATTTTAATTAAATATTTAGTTGGTATTATGGTTAGGTTAGTTTAGGTTACCTATATGATATAATGCGGTCTGAGCGGCCCCCCTCAGTGGCAGATCCAAAAGGGGGCGAGGCGGCGCGCGCCCCCTAACGTAGTCTGAAGTAGTGTAATTTACTTAAATAACGTAAGTTTGCGCTAATTAAACTGGGTCCTAACGCAAGTTTATCACATCGACCTATTTTGCCCCCCCCCCCTAAAAAAATCCTGGATCCCTGACCCCCTTCCATAATTCTTTGTTCTAGTTTCCGAAATTTTGTTAATAAAGTATTATATTTTCGTCGTATTTTGGTACATTTCATTGGCATTAACCAAACTTCACTTCTCGACAAAACTTGAGTGTGGTGGCTTTAAGACACAACACATTTTCTTTTTACCTCGAAGAATTAAAATTATTAGGCCAAAGTAAAAGAACTGAGGTAAAATATTACCCCGTGATGGAACGATGTAAAAAAAGCGGAAACTGGCGCTTATGTCAACAGAAAAAAGACTACCAACGTCATCTAGTATTTAATGACACCAATTATTTATTTCAGTGTAATAATAAGAATAATTAATTTAATTACTGTAATTGGCAAAAATTAGGGTGAAACTATGGAACTGATCTCAGTTCCATAGAGAAAAATAATTATTGAGGTTGATAAAATTGATAAAATTGAGGTTAATGCTAGATAGGGTCGATAGTTGTCGTTTTTTTTATGTTGGCGCTAGCACTAGTTTACACTCTTGCGGTTAACCAGACTCATTGAACTAGCGGCTAATCAGGCACTTGAAATACCTGACACTAAGAATTTAAGAACAAAAAAACACGGTGGAGATAAATCTTAACTGATCAATGAGGGTCTTAAACTTCTTTGTAAATAAAAATGACCAAAAAAGTGAGTTTATAAATGTTTATTTCGTATAATAAAATATAAATACACTGAACAAAGTCGCGTTATGAATCAACTGGTATATAGGACTAGTAAAATTATTAGTTTGCATGATCGAGCGTTTCAGAAGCAAAGTCTATTAAGGCCATTTTCCCATCAAAGTCCTGGGTAGATTTGAATATTTGCTAGTTTCTATGGTTTTTGAAAAACAAACGACACAATACAAGCCAAGGTCACAATACCAAAAACCAAGGCCACAATACACAAACCAAGTGCCCAATACTTTAGCCATCAAATGTTAGATAAATTTTTATAGAGGGCAATTTTACCAAAAACCATCGAAGGGGGACCCATCTCCCCAAACTTGTGTACATCTCAGAACGCCACGTGTGCTTTAGACTTCCACCACACTTGGCAATCACCGCCTCGTGATTGTGGTTTCGAAAGTGGACACCCTCTCCAAGACCGTACTAAAGCGCACATATAAAAAATTTTGACATTTAGTATGGATTAAAAAATCCATACTAAAACAATCTTGGATATTTTTTATCATATAATTGCTATAAAGAATCAAAACCTCATTATATTTTCACTTTTAAGTTTTTTCCAGGGTTGGTTTTATGGACTTAATCTTCTTGGTTTCAGAGTGGCTCTACCAACATTCTTTATGCACGATACAAAATTGTAGCAATAAATATTAGGTTATATAGTAGCTGGTGTCTAAGGTTATGTAAGGTAAAAAAAATGCATAGACGATTCTCCTACTTCATTGCAGGAGAAGGAGAATTTTAAGGAGACAAATTTTGAAAAGCCGTTGTATCACAAACTTTTGTTTCCCTCATTCTCTCTTTTTGTGCATACACATCAGTGCAAAGTAATAAAGATGAATTCATTGTACTGAAAGAAACGTATGAATTGGTGACACCATAGAGAAACAGAGAGTTAAAAACCTTTCATTGTTTGTACTAGCTTAATGTAACAGGAACCAATCAGGTTTTAAAAGCAGGAGTTATTTGTCTCTCTGGAGATAAGGAGCACTGTGATTGGTTTGCGAAAATACGTCACAAAAAGAAACCAATAGAATAAAAGCACAATGTTTAACACCGAAATGTAGTGCAGTAACCTTTCTTTTTCAGTCGGGCAGCATTCTGTTACGCGTAAACACTGCTTGGAGCATAAGATGTTCGTATCATATGGCCAGGTTTAAATGGTGAATGGTGGCTAGAATTATTTCTTGGTTCGTTCGACGATGGTGTTCTCCGAGGAAGTCGGTCCGAATATGCCAGAGCTAAATTTGCTGCAGTTTGGCTTGATGGAACTGGGAATGCGCCGTTTATGATTCCTACAAATTGAAAAAAAATGACTGAATTGCAAAAGGAAGAGGTCGTACATGGCTACGTGTCTCCATATGTGCACACTGGCTTAAAACTTAGAGTGGTGGAATTAGAGAATTTTTCTCAGCAGGGAGAGGGTGGAGAAGAATGAAAAATAGCAGTGGAGGACTTTACAAGTCTTTGGGGAGGGTCGAACTCCCCCTGTGTGCAGGTATGCTTGTACATTCATTAATTATTTTGAAAAGGAAAGTAATTAATTAATTTGTTTGAAACCCGATTCTAGCAGCACAAGAAAAAGCGAAGTATTGAGAAAAAAATCACTAATTTAAGATACGACAAAAAGAATATATTTGGACAAGATACAGTTTTATCATTCAATCTTCAAGGAGGAATGTCAAAAGCATTTAGAAGAACACGAATCGAAGAACACGCTTTTTCATAGACCATTTTCTAATCTAGGTACAAACAAAACAGGTCCATCGACGTGCGAACCATTTTTTGGTCCATTTGCTTGATCCATTCGCTTAGACGTTTTAAAACGTTTAAGCATTCACTCGACATTTTTTAAGAAGAATCATCATGTTCTATGCTGTCGAGAGAAAAGATCTTCATAATTTGCAGTTAGTTATGTATAGCTGTTAAACAATGATGTTGATTGATCCATTAGATAGTTGAAAAATAACTGATACGCATGGAATTTAATTCATAAATTTGCAACATTTTACGATTTTCTTGTTCGTTTTCTTATCAAAGAGGGATAACCGACTTTTTACCACCTGGTGTTCATCATAGAGCACCACATGTGCCGCAAAGTCTCCCTCACAGGTGAAAAAGCACACATAGCACTTAGCGCAGTTCCGCCACGTTTGGCACACTTTCACCCCGCTTGACGCGCGCCTCCAGGTGCACGTGATTTTTGAAAATTGGTGACGCTCCGCCTATCGAACGCATGAATATATACATTCCAAAAGCTAGTAATAGACTTAGCATAAGTCTACCTAACCAAAAATTTTTGCAGTACTTTCAAAAGCCTAAATAAGTTTTAAAAATTGTCAATACTGTTGAGGATGAAACAGGCAGTATTCTTCCTACTTCTATTGCTGCTTTAGAATCATGCAGCTTACTAACAGCCTGTACTGGAGGCAATGAGCCATTGTGGCCTGAATGTTGAGCAATTCTGATGAATCTGTCCATACCAATAATAAACAAATAAAATTTCAGAATAGGGATATGTCCTTTTACTAGACAGTGAAAATAGATACAAAAAGGAAGGATCTTTTGACCAGATTACCTACGTCGTGTATATGGATACGATCTGACCAATCAAGTATATAGCTATATATTCCAGAACATTTCCTTTGCAATTGGAAGAAGAAGAAGATTGTGCCACCATCATTAGAAATTCAACTTACATTTAGGCAATATTAAAGAAGAAAAGTTTTCAAATCAAGACTTCGAATGAACCCTGATAATAAACTCTTTTAGACAAATCTAGATAATGATCCGAAAACCCAAAACCCGAACCCGAAAGAAATTACCGAAAAGAAATAACCCGAAAGAAATTATTTTGTTCTGTATAAATAATGTTTGTTTTAAGTGTTACACTTTAGTTTATCTGCTGGTGACGATCACCAGTGTAAGTCGTCAAAAAAATCCAGATTATTTGTATCTGTTTTCACTGTCTAATAAAAGGACATTTCCGTATTTTGAACTTTTATTTGTTCGTCATGGAAAGACAGTGTGGCCTTAGAAAAAATAAATTCTAATAACAGCAGCTTGGAGAAAGGTTACACAATGGAGAAACAAAGTTTTCTTGAAAACAATTTTATGACTCAGAAGGTTTTGCTCATTTCGCTCATTTGAATATTTCTTGTAATCCCCAAAACAAGTTTTATGAAGTTACAGCTAATTATCTCTCCAGAAGTTAAATTTCATTGTCTGTCTAGAATCCTCGTTCAACACTGCAGTTATAAAAAGGGCTATTTTTCAGTCCAAAAACAAGGAGTGTCATGATTGGCCATGAATGGCCACGTATTGGCCTTCCGAATACTTGGAAACAACAAACTAATGAAATAAAAACACATTCTAAGACAAAGGTACTGCACTGTAATCTCCATTTTTTCTCTTTGCTTCGATGTTAGGATTTCCTGCTTTTAGTAATCATTTCATTTCATTCCTCATCATTTCACTCTTTTTGATGACACAAATTTAGTTCTCAGTGCAGAAGGTTTGTTGTAGTAATTTGTAGGCCGTAAACGTAAAGACTCAGAGCCATCGATACAGTCAATAATTAATCCTTGCAATGAAAGGCCATAATCGATGCCATCAATAAGAGCTCCAGGTAAGTGGCTTTGATATTTTCTCGAGCTTTTTGTTATAATAAACTTATTGGAGCATATATTAAATTAAACAAAATAAGTAAAATAGGCTAAGGAAACCAAAGCTGATTATCTACTTGAAAGCCCTTGCAAAAAGCTCATGTGCAATTGAATATTTGATTTAGTTGTCTACATAGCTTCCTTTTTGTTTTGATTCAGAAAAGGAGGCTTTTTTTAATTGTTTTTCTTTGCTGCTTTTATTCCAGTTCCAAGTTTTGGCTTTTTTTAATTGTCCTTTTTTACACACTCTTGTTTTCTTTAGTATTTATTTTTTTTGGTTGCATTGTTTTGTTGCTTTTCCATTTTTTAATGATTTTTCTTTTTTATAGTTTCTCAACTTTTAATTTTCTTTATTTTTATCTACTTTTCACTTATTTTTGGACTGAAGAAGTTAGTCTTTGATTTGAATTCCCCTAATTTATTGACAGTATGAAAATTTTTGTTCTTTTTTTTCGCGTTTCCTTTGTCAAAGTACCAAGAATAATCAAAATAAATTTTGATTTTCTGAGCTAGTTAGGTTGAGAGTTATACATCCATCTATATCTTAATTGATTAGGAAAAAATGGGAACTCAATTTTAAATTTAAAAAAACATACCTGGTGGTAGCGGCGACCAAGTTTAAAAAAAGAAAGTTTGGTGGAAAAGTTAGCAAAAATAAACATCCAATAGCACCAAAGAGCTTAAGAAAGCGATGATCTCGATTGAAGTTGGAATTTTTTTGAAAATCAAGATATTGTTAGTTTTGCTGATTTAATTTCAGGGTTTAACGTGGCAATACTGACAAAAATGTGTCTATGATCTATAAAATTCATAATTTTGAAACAACCTAACCGAAATCTTAGAAAAATGAAACTCAGAGAGGAGAGAAAGTAACAAAATGAAAAATTAAATAAAAAAAGGTGAAAAACGAGGATTTTGTCAGCCAGTGGCGAATCATGAAGATGACAAAATATAAGCAAATATTTCGACAAGGACCTCCGCCAAGTCGTCCTCAGTGCTAAACAAAAAAGAAAAAAAAACCCGAAAATCTAACCTTCCGAAGTTTTCCCTACAAAGACAGAACAGACACCCTTTTTGATTTTATTTTTCATTTTGTTACTTTCTCTCCTCCCTGAGTTTCATTTGTCATGTATAGCCAGTGTGGTCTAAGAATTTTTTTAAATCTTGGAAAATCAGGTATGAATAGACGTAAGATGGTTCCAAGGGGTTAAAACATGGTTTTACTATGATATTCTAGCTACTTTAAAAATACTGACTTGTAAAAAAATTTTACATCAAATTCAGTGTAATTTTCTTGAAGAAGTCGCCCAAAAATAATATGATCTAAATCTTATCCATCTTAAGTATTTCTTTATTTATATTTTATTATTTTGATAATAATCAACATATCCTGACTATTATTATCCTGATTATAATCAAAAAGTAATTAAAATAGGTTCCTTTTTACTGATGAAGGATTTTGTGGTTGCTAAGATTTTTTTTTTCGACAATCTAGCCATGGCCAAACGAAAATTAGAACACCTTGTTGACAGATTTGTTGCAGTAGAAGACGAGTTCTTATATAGAACTCAAATTGGCCCATCGCCAATTAGTCACGGTGAGTAGTTTTTGCATGAAGGAGGAAAAGTAAAATCTAGATTTTTAATTAATTTTTTATTGCGTGGTGACGATGTAATTGTGGCTTTCAGAAATTATCACTCTTGCTACTACTATTGACACGTCTCATTACAGCACCAAGCCACCTGAGGCTAACTCAGCTATACACACTCCTCAAACTATATTCACGACCTCCCACTTTACTGCTTCAAATGAAGTTCCTTTTTCATTTTAAGGTTTTTATTAACTCTTCCCATTACATTCGATGGTGTTCTAGTTTTCGTTTGGCCATGGCTAGATTGTCGAAAAAAAAAAATCTTAGCAGCCACAAAATCCTTCATCAGTAAAAAGGAACCTATTTTAATTACTTGTTGATTATAATCAGGATAATAATAGTAATGCAACCAATGCAACCAAAAGGAATAAATACTGAAGAAAACAAGAGTGTGTAAAAAAGGACAATTAAAAAAAAGCCAAAACTTGGAACTGAAATAAAAGCAGCAAAGAAAAACAATTAAAAAAAGCCTCCTTTTCTGAATCAAAACAAAAAGGAAGCTGGATAGACAACTAAATCAAATATTCAATTGCAGATGAGCTTTTTGCAAGGACTTTCAAGCAGATAATCAGCTTTGGTTTCCTTAGCCTATTTTACTTATTTTGTTTAATTTAATATATGCTCCAATAAGTTTATTATAACAAAAAGCTCGAGAAAATATCAAAGCCACTTACCTGGAGCTCTTATTGATGGCATCGATTATGGCCTTTCATTGGCAGGATTAATTATTGACGGTATCGATGGCTCTGAGTCTTTACGTCTACGGCCTACAAATTACTACAACAAACCTTCTGCACTGAGAACTAAATTTGTGTCATCAAAAAGAGTGAAATGATGAGGAATGAGATGAAATAATTACTAAAAGCAGGAAATCCTAACATCGAAGCAAAGAGAAAAAATGGAGATTACAGTGCATTACCTTTGTCTTAGAATGTGCTTTTATTTCATTAGTTTGTTATTTCCACATATTCGGAAGGCCAATACGTGGCCAATCATGGCCAATCATGACACTCCTTGTTTTTGGACTGAAAAATAGCCCTTTTTATAACTGCAGTGTTGAAAGAGGATTCTAGACAGACAATGAAATTTAACTTCTGGAGAGATAATTAGCTGTAACTTCATAAAACTTGTTTTGGGGATTACAAGAAATATTCAAATGAGGGAAATGAGCAAAACCTTCTGAGTCACAAAATTGTTTTCAAGAAAACTCTGTTTCTCCATCGTGTAACCTTTCTCCAAGCTGCTGTTATTAGAATTTATTTTTTCTAAGGCCACACTGTCTTTCCATGACGAACAAATAAAAGTTCAAAATACGGATATGTCCTTTTATTAGACGGTGAAAACAGATACAAATAATCTGGATTTTTTGACGACTTACACTGGTGATCGTCACCAGCAGATAAACTAAAGTGTAACACTTAAAACAAACATTATTTATACAGAACAAAATAATTTCTTTCGGGTTATTTCTTTTCGGTAATTTCTTTCGGGTTCGGGTTTCGGGTTTTCGGTTCATTATCTAGATTTGTCTAAGAGAGTTTATTATCAGGGTTCATTCGAAGTCTTGATTTGAAAACTTTTCTTCTTTAATATTGCCTAAATGTAAGTTGAATTTCTAATGATGGTGGCACAATCTTCTTCTTCTTCCAATTGCAAAGGAAATGTTGTTGAATTTATAGTTATATACTTGATTGGTCAGATCGTATCCATATACACGACGTAGGTAAACTGGTCAAAATATCCTTCTTTTTTGTATCTATTTTCACGGTCTAATAAAAGGACATATCCCTATTCTGAAATTTTATTCGTTTATTATTGGTATGAACAGATTCATCAGAATTGCTCAACATTCAGGCCACAATGGCTCATTGCCTCCAGTACAGGCTGTTAGTAAGCTGCATGAATCTAAAGCAGCAATAGAAGTAGGAAATTCTACCAAGAATACTGCCTGTTTTATCCTCAGCAGTATTGAAAATTTTTAAAACTTATTTAGGCTTTTGAAAGTAATGCAAAAATTGTGGTTAGGTAGACTTATGCTAAGTCTATTACTAGCTTTTGGAATGTATATATTCATGCGTTCGATAGGCGGAGCGTCACCAATTTTTAAAAATCACGTGCACCTGGAGGCACGCGTCAAGCGGGGTGAAAGTGTGCCAAACATGGCGGAACTGCACTAAGTGCTACGTGTGCTTTTTCACCTGTGAGGGAGACTTTGCGGCACATGTGGTGCTCTATGATGAACACCAGGGGGTAAAAAGTCGGTTATCCCTCTTTGATAAGAAAACGAACAAGAAAATCGTAAAATGTTGCAAATTTATGAATTAAATTCCATGCGTATCAGTTATTTTTCAACTATCTAATTGATCAATCAACATCATTGTTTAAAAGCTATACATAAAAAACTGCAAATTATGAAGATCTTTTCTCTCGACAGCATAGAACATGATGATTCTTCTTAAGAAATGTCGAATGAATGCTTAAAACGTTTTAAAACGTCTAAGCAAATGGATCAAGCCTGAGGCCTACCGCATCAAAAAATGGTTCGCACGTCGATGGACCTGTTTTGTTTGTACCTAGACTAGAAAATGTTCTATGAAAAAGCGTGTTCTTCGATTCGTTTTCTTCTAAATGCTTTTGACATTCCTCCTTGAAGATTGAATGATAAAACTGTATCTTGTCCAAATATATTCTTTTCGTCGTATCTTAAATTAGTGATTTTTTTCACAATACTTCGCTTTTTCTTGTGCTGCAAGAATCGGGTTTATAACAAATTAATTAATTACTTTCCTTTTCAAAATAATTAATGCATGTACAAGCATACCTGCACACAGGGGGAGTTCGACCCTCCCCAAAGACTTGTAAAGTCTTCCACTGTATATTTTATTCTTCTCCACCCTCTCCCCGCTGGGAAAAATTCTCTAATTCCACCACTCTAGGTTTTAAGCCAGTGTGCACATATGGAGACACGTAGCCATGTACGACCTCTTCCTTTTGCAATTCAGTCATTTTTTTTTCAATTTGTAGGAATCATAAACGGCTCATTCCCAGTCCCATCAAGCCAAACTGCAGCAAATTTAGCTCTGGCATATTCGGACCGACTTCCTCGGAGAACACCATCGTCGAACGAACCAAGAAATGATTCTAGCCACCATTCACCATTTAAACCTGGCCATATGATACGAACATCTTATGCTCCAAGCAGTGTTTACGCGTAACAGAATGCTGCCCGACTGAAAAAGAAAGGTTACTGCACTACATTTCGGTGTTAAACATTGTGCTTTTATTGTATTGGTTTCTTTTTGTGACGTATTTTTGCAAACCAATCACAGTGCTCCTTATCTCCATAGAGACAAATAACTCCTGCTTTTAAAACCTGATTGGTTCCTGTTACCTTAAGCTAGTACAAACAATGAAAGGTTCTTAACTCTCTATTTCTCTATGGTGTCACGAATTCATACGTTACTTTCAGTACAATGAATTCATCTTTATTACTTTGCACTGATGTGTATGCACAAAAAGAGAGAATCAGGGGCACAAAAGTTTGTGATTCAACGACTTTTCAAAATTTGTCTCCTTAAAATTCTCCTTCTCCTGCAATGAAGTAGGAGAATCGTCTATGCATTTTTTTTTACCTTACATAACCTTAGACGCCAGCTACTATATAACCTAATATTTATTGCTACAATTTTGTATCGTGCATAAAGAATGTTGGTAGAGCCACTCTGAAACCAAAAAGATTAAGTCCATAAAATCAACCCTGGAAAAAACTTAAAAGTGAAAATATAATGAGGTTTTGATTCTTTATAGCAATTATATGATGAAAAATGTCCAAGATTGTTTAGTATGGATTTTTTAATCCATACTTAATGTCAAGATTTTTCATATGTGCGCTTTAGTATAGTCTTGGAGAGGGTGTCGACTTTCGAAACCACAATCACGAGGCGGTGATTGCCAAGTGTGGTGGAAGTCTACAGCACACGTGGCGTTCTGAGATGTACACAAGTTGGGGGAGATGGGTCCCCCTTCGATGGTTTTGGTAAAATTGCCCTCTATCAAAATTTATCTAACATTTGATGGCTAAAGTATTGGGCACTTGGTTTGTGTATTGTGGCCTTGGTTTGTAGTATTGTGACCTTGGCTTGTATTGTGTCGTTTGTCTTTCAAAACCCTTAGAAACTTGCAAATATTCAATTCTACCCAGGACTTTGATGTGAAAATGGTCTTAATAGACTTTGCTTCTGAAACGATCGTCCATGGAAACTAATAATTTTAATAGTCCTATATACCAGTTGATTCATAATGCGACTTTGTTCAGTGTATTTATATTTTATTATACGAGATAAACATTTATAAACTCACTTTTTGGTCATTTTATTTACAAAGAAGTTTAAAACCCTCATTGATCAGTTTAGATTTATCTCCGCCGTGTTTTTTTTTTTTATTCTTAAATTCTTAGTTTCAGGTATTTCAAGTGCCTGATTAGCGGCTAGTTCAATGAGTCTGGTTAACAGCAAGAGTGGAAACTAGTTCTAGTGCCAACATAAAAAAAACGGCAACTATCAACCCTATCTAGCATGCGGCGACACTTGGCATTTTATCAACCTCCATAATTATTTTTCGCTAAGGAACTGAGATCAGATACTTACTATTGCCCTAATTTTTGCCAATTACGCTAATTAAATTAATTATTCTGATTATTACACTGAAATAAATACTGGGTGTCATCAAATGCTAGATGACGTTGGTAGTCTTTTTTCTGTTGACAAAAGCGCCAGTTTCCGCTTTTTTTTTTACATCGTTCCATCACGGGGTAATACTTTACCTCATTTCTTTTTCTGTGGCCTGATAATTTCAATTCTTCGACGTAAAAAGAAAATGTGTGTGTCTTATAGCCACCACACTCAAGTTCTGTCGAGAAGTGAAGTTAGGTTAATGCTAATGAAATAAAACAAAAATGATGAAAATATAACACTTGATCAACAAAATTAAGGAAACTACAACAAAGAATTACGGGAAGGGGGCAGCCCAGACCGCATTATATTAAATAGGTAACCTAAACTAAGCCAACCAAAATACCAACTAAATCTTTAATTAAAATATAGCTATAATGTAGTTATTCACCAAGCCGAAGTTAATATTGTCTGGTATAAGGACCATGAAAACCGGTTATTGGCTCATGTTTGCGACACAAGATCTTGAGTGTGGTGGTTATAAGACAAAAATACCGAAAATGTTGTTATTATTCAATAACCATCAGGGATGCCACCTGTAGTACAAAAGTGCTATTTTAGCACTATTTCATCATTTTTAGCACTGTAGCTCGTGCTACATTGAATGTATCACTTTTTCTCTTATATAACCAAATTAAAAATATAGACTTATAAAGTGCAATTACATAATGTGTCTCACATCAAAATATACGTCAAAACATTTTTTATGCATGACAACAATCTAAATATGTTTAAATAAGGGATATGTGTGTCCGTGTACATTTTCCCATTCAGAACTATGATCAACTCAGGATACATTTTTATCCTTTTAGATTAAAAAGATGACATAAAATTTAATCTAAGAACACTTAAACGAACCATCCACGTGTCGCAGCGCAAGCTGCGATACGCGCAAAAAAATTCACTGTGTAGCACGCAAATTTGGGCAATTGCTGCAATTTAGGAACTGGCCGTTGTGACAACCATGATGACCATCCAGATTCAAGCCATAGATTGTCAGATTCAGGTGAGATTCATTGGCATAGATTCAGGTTCATCCATATACAAATTGCGTGCAACTGTGTGATAAGGTTACTGGGCGTCATATGATGAGGATAGCTCGGGAGATACCCCTCTCCTGGTGTCCTCCTGCGTGCTTGCCCCCCTTTGTCGGGAGTATGGGGATGGGCTGGAACATTATGCCAAACTTTGGCAAATTCAATTAATATTTTTGGGGGGATTTACCTCAGCTCCCTGGCATTTGAGGACTTCTTCGGGAACCTAACATTCTTGTCTTCTAGATTTTGAATACGAACACAGAGCCGTTCCTTGAGTTGATGGTACCCAGGGAAAAACTAATTGCAGTGCCCTCTCCCGACTCAAATATAATAAGAAAAACGAATCAAACTGAAGAAATAGATCAAAATGGGCAATTTTCCAGCCACGACCCCCCCCCCCATGCCAGAGTGGCTGAGACAATTACCCTGGTCACCACCTCCCCTAGGAAGAGCTTTTAAAAATGGCATATTGACATTTCTAGCCACAAGAAAAAAAACTTACACAACTGATTAATAGCACAGACGTTCCTTTCAGACATCCATTCAATTAACCAACATTCACTCCCTACCCCTCGTCCAAAATATTCATTATGCAACTTAGACAGCTCTCCATACACGGATACAAAATGAAAGAGATTAAAATCTTTCTTGTGTTTTTTTTACCGTCAATCTCAACACCCTTTCAGCCAAAATTTTAAATATAGAAAAAATCTACATCTACATTGACTATAAAATAGTTTGTTTACTAATCTGCCAGCGAAAGTTTCAGTCCCACTCAGAGGGGTATGCTTTGAGACGCTATGTTAATGCGAATTGGCAAAGTTGTTTTTAAGTTTGACTTTATTTTAATGCATATTTATTGCATGCAGTGTAACAGTGCAATTCAATTTCTTTGTTAAACAATGCATTTCTCGAAATGCATGTTCCGCAATATTTTTTTTTTCACTTTTAGTTTTACTATTACCCTTTGCTTTTCTTTGACACTCTTTTCCAAAAATTATCTTATTGTAACTGCATGTTAATTCTTCAGAACATATTTCGAATACTTACTCCATCTATATTTCTCACGTGGCCTCCCACCCTGAAAGATAATTTGCAATTTTAGAAGCAGCAGAGAAAGGCAAAACAGGAAACCTCAAAAATTGGAGATTTCCTCCCCTCCCCTTGGAGATTTCTTAACCCTCCCCTTTTCCTGCAATAAAAACAAGTGTTGATTACTCCAAAATTGTTGTTCATAGCTATAAAGGGTCCCTCACCCGTTCTGAATCCATCATTAATTAACTAGTCACAGTTACCACAAACATGGGTGGTCTGAACAAACTTTGGAACATAGCACAATAATTATAACCAAAACTTTACAAAAGAGAATAGAGATAAAAAAAAATTCCATTGTAATATTTGCTTCCTCCCCATATAATTGCTTGGTATTCTGAGTTTCGATGTTCTTTTTTAGTATAATTCAACACGGGTGTCCCACTAGAGCGGTACCACAATAAAATTTGAATACGTTTTGCTGACTGACATTCTCAGTTTCATGGATAATTCCAGGTATCAGAGTTCATGTCTTTACTACTGTTTGGCAAAGCTCAATATCAATATTAGTCAAGTTTGTTAAGCCCTACTTTGAGTCACCCAATGGTCTTACTTCTTTGATGAGACCTAACTTTCAACAACGCCTACTTTCAAGTCTTTTTTTTCGTAATATTCAGGATGGCTGCAGTATACAAGGCCGTACCCAGAAGGGGGGTTAGAGGGGTTTGAACCTCCGCCCCCGAAATGTTTGTCTCACTCATAAAAAATGGAGACTAGTAAGCGGAGTAAAAAAAAAAAAATAGAAAAAAAATACACTCATAAACAAGTACAAAATACTTACACTAACTTAGAATTGCATTACAAGACGAGTTAGAGGTGAGTCAGCAAGAAACTGCATGCTTCGGCGGTAAGCTCTTGCTTCTATCTTCCCAATTTTAGTCACTGGGTCAATTATTCCATAACGGCTGCTACTAAAACTATTTGAAAACCACAAGGGCAAACGTAACAAAAATTTTGCCAGCTTATAATAACGGGTACGCAGCTGTCGTTTTTGCGTAACTTTTAGTAGCTCCCAAAGTGGTGATATATCATAGGCAGTGCAATAGCACCGCCTAAGTAAAGAACAATGTTGGCATAATATATTATTTATTTTTTTGTTTTTTTTCATACCAGGGCAGTTCGTATCGAAGGAGTTGTCATAGAAACTTGGAAAAGGGCTCATTCGATTGGAAATTGGAACAGCTAGTGCCCTTTTTAATAGTCGAAAGTGATTGGAAGGCAACTAACACCCCTTCCACGACCACCATTTCCCCAAACACATCCAATCAAAATTTTGAGATAGCCATTTTGTTCAACCTAACAAAAACTAAACGTGAGTTATTTGCATACGCAAAAACTGGATTTGGACTGAAAAATGTCTGGACCACTGATGGAAACGTTATGGTTAAAGCCCACAAATTATCATTTTGAAAAAATATCCTGATACTTCGATCGTGTGCATTTAAAACTAAGAAAGTGCGTTGATAATAATATCCATGGGTGTAAGGTGTAATTAATTTGTTGATTTTCTCACGTAGTGTTATCATTGCCGTTTATTTTTTTCCTTTCTTACTCTCTTTATAATTCTTCTAATGATTATTATGTTCATGTTATAAGTGTTTAATTTGAATATTTTATTGCTGTGATCTAAGGACGGATTTCCCAGGCTAAAAAAAAGGGGGGGGAGGATGAACAGAGATTTTTTTCACGAGAGGCTGCCCGTTTATGGCGGTACAAGTCATCATCAGCAGACATCAACACGAAATACTACAAACACAGGAACACATCTGTTATTATTTTTTTAATCCACAATCAGTATTTAGTCTCCTTGATGAAAATAAAAACATTGGTGATCTTGACAATGAATGATTTTTCACTCTTAATTGAATAGTCCCTGCTAAATACTAAGTTTTTTAATCGTCAAGAATGAGATAAAGATTCAGCTACTGATCCCACAATAGAGGGGATGACTGCCTCGTGCTGATCATATGAGAAAGCACAGGAATATCTTAATGCTTCCTGCAATTTATACAAATGGTAAGTTTATTCTTTTCTTAAATTTTTTTCCATTAATTAAAAAAAACTTATATGATATTATAAAATTCCCAAATTAAATTTAAAATATTATTATTGTATTTGTTTTAGATAAAAATTAGCTATCTTCTTAGTATGAAAAGTCGCCCTACTGTGTGGCCGGTTTTGACTACAAACATCTTCCACAGCATGTAACAAAGTGCTCCCATGGCATTACATTATTTGTAAATGAATCTATCTTTTACAAGCGCCGCGATGACTTAGATTCAATTTTTAATGGCGTGGTCGAACGTAGTCGATCTGTCAACTCAAGAGTAATTGATAGTATCTGAAAGTCATTTCCAATTGTTTTCGTGGGCCTTTTTTATAAGTCATCACTATTTCCAAGTTACTTTTCCTGTTAGATCGTTTAGACACTAACGTCGGATATTAAGTGCGTTGTTTGAGGTCATAATAAATGTCGTATTTGTGACATTAACATAAACTTGCTGACGACTGACGGTGAGGCCAACTCGCGTTCGTTCCTTTATACAACCATATCATCTTGTCTTCTCCCTACTGTATTCTTTCCAAACACGGTATTGTACAGCTAGAAATACTGCAGCACTGATTGACAATATATTCCTTTCCTTTAACCGTCACACATCTTTTACCTCGCATATTATAACATCTGATGTTTCCAATCACTACACAGTCACCAAAATGGCCCCAACAATGGCAGGCCAGTCCACTAAGTCAGCGTCTAATCGTGTTTTCACGTATCGAAGTTTTTCCCAAAAAAACATTGATGACTTCACTGAAACCCTGAAATCGAATGACTGGTCTGCTGTAACTCATGTGTCTTTGGCAGATATGGCTGAATATACACTTACTCAATAGCTTAAAACTGGAAAAGCACTTTTTGGTCCTAGACAGAATAGTATTATCAATAGTTGTAAAAACTATCATTTTATTGAATATGGTCGATCTAAGTACAAAAAAATTATAAAGAGAATGTACATAACATATTATAATTTTACAATAGTTATCGAGATAGAAATACAAAAAGTACAGAAATAACTTAAGCGGGGTAGTATGCAATGCACAAATGCGGTATTATGCAGAGAGAATAAATGAATGGAAGAGTAACTTGAGAAAAGTATGGGAGGTTGTTAATGAAATAATATGTCAAAAAAGGAAGAAGGTGGCTATACCTAAAGAAATAATAAATATGCACGGTGAGACAGTAGCACGTGAATCTCTTGCTGATGCTTTTGATCAATTTTTCATTAATCAGACATCTCTACATGCTCCTGGCCCATCTCCTGAACAAACTCACAGTAGAACAAAATCAGGTCCTTTTCTAGCACCATGTACGAAAGAGGAATTACTAGTGATTATCAGTAATCTGTCTAATGGCAAAACTCAAGACACCTTTGGGCTGTGCAACTATAGCTTGAAGAAGGCCTCTACAGGTCTTGTAGCTCCACTTACACACTTGGTCAACCTTTCACTAGCAACCGGAGTTTATCCTAATGTGTTTAAAACTCCCCAAGTCCTTCCCCTCTACAAAAAAGGAGACAAGAGTCTTATCTCTAATTATCTACCCATATCATTTCTACCGGTTACATCAAAAGTCCTCGAACGAGTGGTTTATAACAGACTGTATAGATTCCTCGATGGCAAGCAACTACTCTCTCCCCGTCAACACGGATTTCAGCGTTATCAATCAACTTTGCATGCCTTAGTTGATTCAGTTGAATACAAATTAAATAGCCAGGATGCTGGAGAAAAAGTACTAGGGATTTTTCTGGATTTCACTAAATCTTTCGACACGGTATACCATTCAATCCTCCTCACAAAATTACATTCATTTGGAATATATGGTGTTGCTCACGAGTAGTTTTCATCGTACCTGACTGATCGTAAGCAGTGTGTAATTGTGGAGGGTAGTGTGTCGGCACAATTGCCGGTAAAATCTGGCGTACCTCAGGAGTCGGTACTTGGACCGCTCTTGTTTATTTTGACCTTGCTTGTTTATTTATATTGATGACCCGACAACATATCTCACTACAAATGCACACCCAGTACTATTTGCTGATGACTCAAATTTCTTCATTGCTGCTGAATCATCTGAGTCTGCTGCAAAAAAGGCCCAAAAATTCATGACGAAATATTTGACTGGTGTTTTCGTAACAAAATGCAGGTAAACGCTAAAAAAAAAAGCTACATCATAGTCTTCGCTTCTGCTCCTTCAAACTCCTCATTGTCTCACACTGTCGCACTGTCAATCAATGGAAATCCCATTCCTCAGACCACAGTCAGAAAGTTCCTTGACGTATTTGTAGATACTTCTCTTTCGTTCAAACATCACATATCCCAGCTGTCCTCAACAGTATCACGGCAAACATCACTGTTCCATAGAGCTAGCCTGCTTTTAAGTGCTGACATGATAGAAATGCTTTATAATACTTTCGTCTTCCCCTACTTGAACTACTGCTGTTCTGTCTGGGGCAATACATTCAAATCTCATCTAAAATCATTAAAGAGATCACAAAACCGTGCAGTCAAGGCCACATATTGCCTCCCCAGACTATAACCCTCAACAGACCTATACAGAGACACTGGAACAATAGATATAGCAGAGATAATCCACGTTAGTAATCTGCGTTTAGCACACACGGGCAAAATCGAAAAGAATTCCTCAAGGTCTTTCTAGGTACTTCAAACTTTGTAGCACAATTCATCGAGGAAAAGCTCTCCGCTGCAACAAGTACAATTTTATGCTACTGAGAAGAAGGCTTACAAGGTCTCAACACTCTCCAGTTTATAGAAGTATTTCTGTATGGAATTCAATTAATGAATCTATTAAATCCATAAAATCATTTGGCACACTCCAAAAACGATACCTCTTACAAAGTATTTGATACTGCATTTGTTAATGTCTCAATTTCTCTTTTGTATCTTATCCTCGCACTCTCCTTCTTCGACTCCACCTCCTCTCAATTCTTTCCTTTCCAATTCTCTATCCCTCTCTTGCGTAATCAGCTCTTCTCTTTTCATTTCATAGTGTGATATAAATTTGTTAACCAAAATCGGGTGTGACTCGCACAAGCATTGCTTTGCGTCGAAATGTTCATGTTAATTGATTCGTTTGCTCATTTATTTAAAAATAAAAGGTTGAATGATTTATTGATTGATTGATTGATTGCTCTGAGAGGGGTGGGGGGGGGGTTGATCATCCTCAAAGACATAATATCCAGAACTTTCAACTACGTGGGAAAAAATGGCTATCTCAAAATTTTGATTGGATGTGTTTTGGAAATGGTGGGCGTGAGAGGGAGGTTAGTTGCTCTTCAGTCAGTTTCGACTAGCCTGTTAAAAAGGGCACTAGCCCTTTCAATTTCCAATTAAATGAGGCTTTTTTGAAGTTTCTACGACAAAATTCTCTATAAAACACCTTATATGCTCCCAGGGCATAACTTACAACCTTAGCCCTGAGGGCTCTGGAGGGAGTATCATCCTCAAAGACCTAATTTCCAGAACTTTCATCTACATTGAACAAAATGGCTGTCTCAAAATTTTGATTGGATGTGTTTGGGGAAATGGTGAGCTTGAGAGGGGGCTAGTTGCCCTCCAATCACTTTCGACTATTAAAGAGGGCACTAGCCCTTTCAGTTTCCAATCCAAGGAGCCCTTTTTGAAGTCTCTACGAAAACGATCTCTATAAAAACCTTGTATGCCCCCAGGGAATAACTTAGAACCATTGCCCTGAAGGGGTTTGGGGGTCGGTCATCCTCGAAATCATAATTTACAGAACTTTCGACTACTTTGAAAAAAATGGCTATCTCAAACTTTTAATTGAATGTTTTTGGGGAAATGGTGGACGTGAGAGCGGGGTTAGTAGCTCTCCATTCACTTTCGACTATTAAAATGGGCACTTGCCCTTTCAATTTCCAATTGAATGAACCCTTTTTGAAGTTTCTACGACAGCACTTTCTATAAAAACCTTATATACCCCCAGGGTATAGCTTACAACCCTTGCCCTGAGGGCTCTGAGGGGGTTGTCACCCTAAAAGACCTAATTTTCAGAACTTTTAACTACGTTGAACAAAATGAATATCTCAAAATTTTGATTGGATGATTTTGGGGAAATGGTTTGCGTGAGAGTGGGGTTAGTTGCCCTCCAATTAATTTCACCTATTAAAAAGGGCACGAGCCCTTTCAATTTTCAATCGATTGAGCCCTTTTTGAAGTTTTACGACAACGCTTTCTATAAAATCCTCATATGCCCCTAGGGCACAGCTTACAACCCTTGCCCTGAGGGTTCCAAGGGGGTTGTCATCCTCAAAGGCATAATTGCCAGAACTTTCAACTGCGTTGAAAAAAAATGGATATCTCAAAAGTTTGATTGTATGTGTCTGGGAAAATAGTGGGCGTGAGAGGGGGGTTAGTTGCTCTCCAATTACTTTCGACTATTAAAAAGGCCACTAGCAACTTGAATTTCCAATGGAATGACCCCTTTTTGAAGTTTCTACGACAACGCTTTCTATAAAAACCTTATATGCCCCGAGGGCATAACTTACAACCCTTGCACTGAGGGCTGTGGGGCAGGGGGGAGGGAATTTGTCATCATTAAAGACCTAATTTCCAAAACTTTCAACTACGTTAAACGAAAGAACTATCTAAAAATGTTGATTGTATGTGTTTGGGGAAAAGGTGAGCGTGAGGGGGGAGTTAGTTGCCCTTCAATCACTTTCGACTATTAAAAAGGGCACTATCCATTTGAATTTCCAATAGAATGCACCCTTTTCAGGTTCTACGACAAAACTTTCAATAAAAACCTTATATGGCCCCAGAGTATAACTTATAACCCTTAGCCTGAGGGCTCTGACGGGGTTATCATCCTCAAAGACCTAATTTTCAGAACTTTTGTTCAACTACGTTGAACAAAAAGGCTATCTCAAAATTTTGATTGGATGTGTTTGGATAAGCGGTGGGCGCGAAAGGGTTGTTAGTTGCCTTCCAGTCACTTTCGACTATTAAAAAGGGCACTAGGCATTTCAAATTCCAATCGAATCAGCCCCTTTTGAAGTTTCTGTGACAACGCTTTCCTTATATGCCCCAGGGCAAAACTTATAACCCTTGCCCTGATGGCAGTGGGGGGGGGGGGTTGTCATCCTCAATGACCTAATTTTCAGAACTTTCAACTATGTTGAACAAAATGGCTGTCTCAAAATTTTGATCGGATGTCTTTGTGGAAAAGGTGGGCGTAAGATTGGGGTTAGCTGCCTTCCAATCACTTTCGACTATTAAAAAGGGGACTAGCCCTTTGAATTTCAAATCGAATGAGCCTTTTTTGAAGTTTCTACGATAACGCTTTCTTTAAACATCTTATATTCCCCCAGGGCATAACTTACAACCCTTGCCCTGAGGGCTGTGGGGGAGTGTCCTCCTCAAAAAAAAAAAATTTCTATCTGGAAATTAACTACGCTGAACAAAATGGCTATCTCAAAATTTTGATTCGATGTGTTTGGGGAAATGGTGGGCGTGGAAGGGGTGTTAGTTGCCTTCCAATCACTTTCGACTATTAAAAAGGGCAGTAGCCACTCCAATTTCCAATCGAATCAGCCCCTTTTGAAGTTTCTATGACAATGCTTTCCTTATGTGCCCCAGGGCAAAACTTATAACCCTTGCCCTGAGGGCATAGGGGGGAGGGTGTCATCCTCAATGACCTAATTTTCAGAACTTTCAACTACGTTGAACAAAATGGCTATCTTAAAATTTTGAATGGATGTGTTGTGGAAAAGGTGTGCGTGGGATGGGGGTTAGCTGCCCTCCAATCACTTTCGACTATTAAAAGGGGACTAGCCCTTTGAGTTTCAGATCGAATGAGCCTTTATTGAAGTTTCTACGACAAAGCTTTCTATAAAAATCTTATATGCCCCCAGGGCATAACTTACAACCCTTGTCCTGTGGGCGTGGGGAGTGTCCTTCTCAAAAACATAATTTCTTTCTGGAAATCCAATTACGCTGAACAAAAATGGCTATCTCAAAATTTTGATTTGATGTATTTGGGGAAATTG